>NW_022196912.1:20342099-20423906 GCF_008632895.1 Mastomys coucha | reverse complement strand
GACAGTACCTGACTAACACAGATGTAGAGGCTCACAGCCATCCATCGAACTGAATACAGGGTCCCCAACTTTCTTATGGCCCTCAAAAGAATATCACCCCCAGACAGCAGGAAACAATTTTAAGAGAATATTCCCCAAAAATGGGGTGGGTGGTTTGGGTCTTTAGGTGAGTGATGCATGTTTGTCGTCATTTTAGGGAGTTGGTCACAGGTTGGTAGTGGTCTTGGCCAGGGAGAAAATAGAGTAAAGGAAGGCTAGTTTAAGGGATGTCTTTCTCTCTGTCTTGTTCCTTCCTCTCTTTCTTTCTCTCCTATCAAATGTTAGGAGAAAGGGGAGGATATAGGAATTACAGGATAAAAGGGTGGATTATTGACTCTACTTTTAGACTAAAGAGCATTAGCAAGCCAAATATTTTTATATTTGTTATAAAGGTTCTGTATATTGATACAAAATTAAGACTATATTTTGCTATATTTTACATATACATATATGTTTCAACTCTTGTTTTAGGTATTATACCTATGCAACTCATTTAAAACTACAATGTGTCATTCTTGTCCTTTTGTGAGCTACTATTACAAACTGTTTAGGATGATTAAGAAATGCAAATTAGTTGTCAACCAAACTTGTAGTCATGTTAGGCACTAGTTTGGTTAGTTACAGAAATAACTTTTATTTAGCTTCCTGTTGATATTTTCAAAGGTGATCAGACAGTGGATAACTGGGAACAAACAACATTTGCCTATACCAACATACTATAGATGGATAGATGGTCTTCAAAAACCTCAAAAATCTACAGAACATGACATTTAAAGATGTTTTATTAATAAAAGCCCTTTTTGACAGTGAGACATGTCTGCTCCTGGAAGAACCCCACTCTACTTTAAAGGATATGATGAGCACTGAAGAACCTCCATATGGAGTTTGCTTCAGATGTGGCAAAGCTAGCCACCAGGCACCAAATTGCCCTTGCCTCAACTATAGACAGCATGCTGCTCAAACTGGACAAGCAGGACATGAAGAAAGTCGACTGCTAAGCTTTGCAAGAACAAGGTAGGCAAGTCCTTCATAATCCCTGCTTCACAGGGATTTTATATTATGTCTGTTATATACTGGGCCAGAAGCCTGAAGATGATGCCCCAACAATGCAAAGTAATCTTGGGTGACCCAGGCAGCCAGCACCTTCTGTCATTTCTATAGTTTTGGAAACTGCTTGCTCTGCACTTCCTATATACTCAGGTAATATTTATCCTTCTCAGGGTTCTGATGGGTCTGAAGACTAGATAGTTATAGTCTCACAATTAAGCTCGGATTTTTTAGGAGTTAAGAAAACGTTTTAAGGTCTAAAAACATTTATAGGTGATAAATGCAACTTATGATAAAAAGTGAATTGGGTACAGAACTTTGGCGTCTTCATAATAGGATAGATAGTAGAATAGTTTCTCCAAGTTTGAGCAGATAGTGGAGAACTAGGAACTAGGATACATATGGACTGGACATTGTGAATGTGACTGGTACCTGATAGGTTTCACGATTGTTCTTATTGTAGGCAGTTTATTGATTTTAGAGAAAGCCTTTTATTGGGCTAACAGGAGGAAATGTAGGGATAGTTTCTTGTGCACTGTGTAAAAACTATCAATATAGAGCTGAATGGCCAATAGCTGGTCAGGAAGAAGGGGACATCAGCAGACAGAGAGGGACTCTCTGAGAAATAGTCAGACGCAGGAAGATTCCCCACTAAGACGAGGAGGAAACTGGAGGTATGAAACTGAGGAGAGGCAACCAGCCATGTAGCAGAACTTAGATTAGTATAAATGGGCTCATATAAGTTAAGAGCTAGCTAAGGAGCAGGCCTAAGCTAAGGCCGTAAAACATTCATAAACAAATAAGCTTCCATGCCATTATTTAGGAACTCAAGTGGACTTAGGGGAAAGAAAAAAAGCCAAATGGTTAAACTTCTCTGAGAATCTAGAAAGGAAAAAAAAAATTGAGAGCTTTTTATTTTCATTTTAAATAAGTTTAAACAAGATGCTTTAGTTGAAAACTACTAGGAATTTTTTTTCAAGAATAATTTATTTAAAGACATAAAGCCCCACATATAACAGCTATGTAAAAAAAAAATGTCATAAAATTATCATTGTTTTTACAAAGAGAAAAAAGCATTAGATTTCTCCAATTAAACAAGGTATACAGGGAGTTTTACATTGTTGAGTTCTTTTGTTAAGATAATGAGAACATCAGGGTGGTGGTGGTTCACGCCTCTAATCACAGCACGGGGGAAGCAGAGGCAGGGGGGATCTCTGTGAGCTCCAGCCTGGAGTGTATAGTGTGAGTTCCAGGCCAGCCAGAGCTACACAGAGAAACCTTGTCTTGAAAATAAAAATAAAAGACAAGATCTGAGTGAGTGTGCCACTCCTGGGGGGGGGAGGGAGAGAAGGGATACCTTCACAAAACCAGTGTTTCCCCAAGACACTTGATACCAAGCAAAGCAGAACATTAGCCATTTAGTTAAGAAAGAAAGACATTACAGTTTTTTTGTGTGCATATACCAATTACTTTATGCCCTATAAAGGGTTGGGGAATGGGAAATGAAAAAATAGAGAAAATTACACTGTGGTAGTCAGTATGTGCTAAAACCAAATTTCATCTTTCTAATTGAGAATGTATTCTCAGTCTGTAACAAAATTCTAGAGTGAAATAGCAGATTCCCCTTGTTTGTTTGTTTTTGTTGTTGTTGTTGGTTTTTGTTTTTTCGAGACAGGGTTTCTCTCCTCGAACTCAGAAATCCACCTGCCTCTGCCTCCCAAGTGTTGGGATTAAAGGCGTGCGCCACCACTGTCCGGCGCAGATTCCCCTTGTAGTAGATACATCCTGTGTGCTGCTGGCACACATCCTCCATACCCTCACCAACCACCTCCAGCTGCACAGTGTAGCTATCCATTGGCTGCTCATCAAACTGATCTGCCTCATGGGCAGACCTTCACTACTGGCTTTCATTAGTTCACTGAGCGGTGTCTGTCTCTTCATCTTGAACTGTAGCACAAGACCATCCTTCCCACCACCTTGAAATTAAAGTGCTCGCTCTTCTCAGTCTTGACTCCTTCCTTGGGTTTCTCATCTACCATGGTGAGTACTCAAGTCTATTTAGCTGCTGTGTCACAGAGGAGGTATCAGACGTCCTCCAAGGGACACCAGGAACAGCAGAAGTGAATTTGAGAATATTTATCCAATCTCTACCATATATAAAACCCCAACATAATATGGTATATTAGCTACAAACTATTCAATAACATAAAATTTAGGAAAGCTTGTTCCTAAGTGAATAACATAAGTCTGCCCAGCCATCCAGGGAGAACTCTGGGACTTCAGGAATGGGGCGATGGCTTGAGCAAACAGAAAGAGTGAGGACTGAAATTTGAATCTCCCGCACCCATGTGAAAAGACAAGTGGTCATAGGAACACATCTGTAATTCCAAGGTTCAGAAGAGAGTGATAAAGGATCACTGTAGCAATTGAGACTGGCCTTATCAGTAAGCTCTGGGTTCATTTTAATGAACAAGGTGGAGATGTGAATAATGTGAATAAGAGAGATGGCTCAGCAGTTAGGAGCACTTGGTGGTCAATCACAGGACCTGGGCTTTTCTCCCGGCACCCACATAAGATAGCTCACAGTTTTTCTGTACTAAGAGCAGATTTGTGTCTGAGTGGTTGTTTTGGGGTTTAGTGGATTGTTTTTAAAGGTTGCCAGCGCTCCTGTCATATAGTCACAACTGAAAGTCACACACCCAATATCTACCATGGGGCTCAGTGAACTCTTGAACACTGTGGGTCCCTGGGAAACCTATGCTGATGAGGTATCACTGTCCCAACTTTCAGATTTATAAGAGGGGAATCAACACCCTCTTCTAGATTCCACCAGCACCTGCACATTCGCATACACACACACACACACACACAAACACATTCACACACATACACGCTTGCTTGCATGCACCTAGTAATAATAAAGCTTTAATAGGATGTGAAATAAGATAACTGAGTTAGGGTTCCACATTACTTTTCATTGTCCAAGAGGACCTAAGTTGGGATCCCTAACACCCCAATTAAAAAAAAAAAAAAGAAATGGCTTAAGCTCATAATGCTAGTGAACTGAGTTCATGAAATAGGCCTCAGTTTTCTCTTGGTTCAAAAGTTAATTACCATCACAAAAAACCCTGGGTCTGTATCTCAGAATAAACACAGTGAACATCGAGAACAACAAATAAAACTGAAGGCAATAAAAGTCTTTCATGCTGAAGACTGTTTGAAATTTAAAAGCCACCTAAGGTCCAACATGGTTTGTGATAGAGGATTTATAGTCACTTCAGAGAGATCAAAGCCGATTCCTGAGTGGTGCTGGAGAGTCTGTGCACACTGTGTGTCCATCCAAGCTTCTCCATCCATCCAGATTGGAAAGAAAAGCATACTGCCCCAAACAATGACTGTCTGATTACGAAGGGAAATCTTCATAGACACCAAGGCCCAGACTGAGGAATCAGGAATGCGAGTCAATGCTGACAGAGCTTTGTTCATCCTGAATTTAAATTCTGGTCATCTTTCCTTTCACCCTGTATTTGACACTACTCCTTCATCTGCATTTATTTTTTCCAATTTTAGAGGGAACATTGCTTGTTTGTTTTTGTTTTGCTTAAGACAATTTTTTTTTAAGGTGACAGACTTTTGATCTAAGCCTGGTGCTCTCAGACAGTCCAACCTGTTCTGCTCTGTGAGCTTAAAAGAGATTTTTAAAGAGTAAAACCATAAAATAATTCAGTCTCATGAGCGCTCCCAATGAGACCTCCTATCCGAAGAAGACAGACCTCGTCGTCCGCCTCAGAGAACATAGCATACCGTACTCTTCCTGCTTTCTTTGGAGTTTTAAAACTGCGGACCACTTTGGAATAAGGTTCATAGATAATTAATGTAGTTCCATTAGTTTAATTGCAAAAATTAGCCACAATTCTTGGTTATTTAATTCCCTCAGTAAGCGTAGCTGTTTTTAAAGCATCTGTTTTATGAGCACTCGCTGTACTCGTGGATGCTATTGGGGTCTTCTACAGCTTTTCCCAGCTGGCAGAGTCTGTGTAATGACATCCTAGGGATGAGACAACTAAAGAGATCGGGTCCCAGAATTTACATGAGAAATAAAACTTTTTAGTATTTGCCTTGGACTAGAATGCCTCTGGGGGTAAGCAGAACTGAAGGGAAAAGCAGGTAAACTCCATTGAAGACTACTGTCAACAGCCCTTAATTAAAATATAGCTGGACTCTGATTTAAGCACTGTGACTTTGTATATATCCTAATACTCGATAGTTCGATTCTGTTATTTGTAAAGTAGGGTCTTGCAGGGCCACAATGATACCTATGTGTGTTAATGAATATGCATGCATGTAGCAAGCTTGCAACATGTTGTAAACCTTGGTTATTTGTGCTATGAACCTATTTAAAGCCCTCTGATAAAGGACAGCAGAAATTTAATGGTAAAAACCGAAGGATGTTTTTAAAACAGCTATATTTGCTGAGAGAATTATATAAACAAAAATTGAGACTATTTTGCAATTAAACCGGGACTAAAAGCATGGTGCACATGCCTTTAGTCCTAGGACTCAGGAGGCAGAGGCAGGCAGATTTCTAAGTTCAAGGCCAACCTGGTCTACATACAGAAGGAGTTCCAGGACAGCCAGGCTACACAGAAAAATCTTGTCTTCAAAAATTAAAAACAAACAAACAAACAAACAAATAAAATAAAAACTGAATACTAAATTAGAAGTAACTCCTTCTGGTTTTGTTTGTCTTCCTTTTCAAATGTACCTGTAGGGGTACTGCTGGTGTACCTGTTCCCCAATTGGTTCTTGATCGATCAGTAAAGATGCCATGGGCCAATTGATGGGGGCTGGGGGAGGGTAGGTGGGACTTTTGGGGCAAGGACAAGGAGACTGGAGTTGATTTGTTCACTGATATCAGAGGTCTGTGCCCTGAGCTGTGTGCCCTGGTTATTCTCTGTGGAAGAGAGGCACAACTAAATGAGCCCTTATGGGTTAGCATCCTTTTAAGGGTCATTCCCCATTTTTACCATGTCTCCTAAGTAAGTAATTATTATATAAATAAGGTAATTATAGTTTCTCTTTCATAGAGAAGCCTATTCTCAGAGAGACCAACAATCTGTCCAAACTCACATAGCTAATCAAAGTAAAAGCTAATTGGAATGCAATTCTGTCCTACATCTTAACAATTAGAAAGAATAGGATGCAGTAGCTTGGCATAATGTGGCTTTTGTTTTGTGAGTTGAGATTTTTATTTAGTCTGTTTTTTATTCAATTCTTATTCTCCATAAGCACTGTTAACAAAAGACAGAGGAAGAAAACCTAGGTCACTATTTTCTTTAAAAGACTTTGGTTAAAATGTTTTAATAATTTTTAATATTAAATCTTTCCCAGACAGTTTTTGGATTCCAATAATCCTCTATTGTTATATGAAACTTAGAGAATCCAAGAAAATAGAAATTTCTGTCTTCATTTGTTTTTGGTCACTGTGATAAAACACCATGACTAACTTGGGGAGGAAAGGTTTATTTGTTGTACACATCCCAGTCACGGTCCATCAGGAAGGAAATAAGAGTAAGAACTCAAGGCAGGAATTTGGAGGCAGGAATCAAAGTAGAAGCAATGGAGGATCATTGCTTACTGACTTGCTCCCCATGGCTTGCTCAGCTTGCTTTTGATACAACTGAGGACTACCTGCCTAAGGGTGGTACTACCTCCAGTGAGCTAGGCCCTCCCATATCCATCACAAATCAAGAATATGCCTCATAGACTTGCCTACAGGCCAGTCTGGCAGAGGCATTTCTCTTTTGAGGTTCCCTCTTCCCAAATGACTACAACTTGTATCAAGCTGACAGAAAAAAAACCAACTAACTAACTAACTGACTGACTAACTAGCACACCACCCTACTGAGGTCTTTCCACAAGTGCTTACTTAGTGTTTCTTTGAAATGATCCGTTTCTCCTTTTATTTTATTTTCTTTCTTACTTTTTTTTATAGAACAGAGTTTATTCAGGACATGGGGAGGGGAGTTGAGAGAGTAGTAGAGACAGAGAAAGGCAGAGAGAGAGAGAGAGAGGAGAGAGAGAGGAGAGAGAGGAGGAGGAAGAGAGAGAGAGAGAGAGAGAAAGAGAGAGAGAGAGAGAGAGAGAGAGAGAGAGAGAGAGAGAGAGAGAAAAGAGGAGTAGAGACCAGCCATGAATACGAGAAGAGAAAGGGGGAAGGGGAATGGGAAGAGAAGGAGAAAAGGGGCAAGAGGACAGAGTGGGAGCAAGAAGGCAAGAGCAAGCCCATTTCTCCTTTGAAAGTACCTCTGTACTATGAATCCAAGACCTAGCATTGGTCACTAAGCCTTCTGAAGCAGGATATCAGAAAAGGTCGACGAGCTCTGAGGTAGGGACACCCATTTGAAGGTGGTGAATTTTTCACTTACTTTATGCCAAGGAACAGGACATCTCTTTTAATGCTCTCAGAATTTCACATGGTCTAAATTATGAAAATGAAAATGCAGATCTCAAAGCAAAGCTATCAGTTCGAGACTTCAATCAGTACTTTTTATTTTTAAATACATTGATTTTCAAGGAACAGTATGGCGTCATCATAGTCCCTGTGGCAAAAGCACAAAGAGCGCAATTTTATCCCAGATGAGATGTTCTTGAATCCAGGAAAGATTGGCAGGTGATAGGATAGCTGGATGACCTGAGTTCCATCCCCAAACCCACAAGGAAGGAGAAAATTGACTCCTCCAAGTTATCCTCTCTCTCCACACACACACAGACACACACACACACACACACACACACACACACAAATAATAAATACTAAAAATACATTCTTAGGAACAAGTAGTCCAAATAAAACATACTGTGGTTTTTTTTTTCACCTCAAATTAGTCAGTATTTTCAAATATTGTGAGTTTCATAGATCAGTATGTTGAAAAGCTTCCAGAAGCTTTGAGAGCTTTGTCAAAGTTAGATATCCAACATTTCCATATACCCGCAAGCATGTCTGCATGTTGTAGCTGAAAGGGAAAACAGACAGTTTTCAAATACCAATGTAAAAAAAGTAAATAACTCTAAACTCAAAGCCCTTGAACTCACTGGAATGCTGCTACAGCACAGCTCAGATGTTCCACCTGGTAACACAGCCAAACTGAGGCAATCCAGGGGCCTAAGAGAAAAGATGAATGTGATCTGAGGAAAGCCGAGTTAAACTAAGCATACTGACTTGAACCATAGGCTTCTGCTAAGAACCTCTAGAAGTAGCTATGGTTTACTCTTTGCATATGTAACACAGTAGCTTCTGCTCTTTAAAACAGATTAATTTAAGCCCTAAATTGCCTTTCTTTTCTTTTCTCTTCTTTTCTTTTCTTTTCTTTTCTTTTCTTTTCTTTTCTTTTCTTTCTCTCTTCCTTTCTTTCTTTCTTTCTTTTTATTTTTTGGCACTTTGATAGCTTAGCAAATTAATAAGTCACTTGCAGAGAAAATTACTTTCTTGAATAGGCTGAAATGAACACATTTCAGTTAATTAGAATGGTAGGCAGGGATGAAGTGCTCTCAATAATTGGATTGTGTAGTTAGCTGTATTAAAGATGTCCAATGAGACTCTGTAACATTAGACACTAATAGCCACCTATTCTTTATAAAACTCTTTGAGGATTCATGCCATCTCTACTCCCTGCTTTTCTTTGTATTGATCCTTCTGGTCATTGCTTGTTTCTTACTCTCCGCTGTTCTTTAAATATTTACAGTATTCAAGTAATCAGTCTTTCATATACCTTCAACTATCAACTCCAGGAATAGTACTGTCATCTGAACAGTACCCATCATGGTGGGCATCCCAAGGATAAAATAAGACAAGAAAAGAATGTTGGAGATAAAGAGAGAGACAATTTACTCCTAAAATCTTTTTCCCAGCTTTTTAGCAGGAAATAATCAAACACAGGGCACAAATCAACCAATTAGAAACAAAGAGAACAACACAAAGAATCAAAAAAACTAAAATCTGGTTCTTTGAGAAAATCAAAAAGATAGATAAACCCTTAGCCAAACTAACTAAAGGACACAGAGACAATATCCAAATTAACAAAATCAGAAATAAAAAGCAAGGCATAATAATAGAAACTGGGGAAATTCAAAAAATCATCAGATCATACCACAAGTCTTTCTCAAAAAAATTGGAAAATCTAGATGAAATGGATGACTTTTTAGACAGATACCATGTACCAAAATTAAATCAAGAGCAGATAAACTATCTAAATAGTCTCATATCCCCTAAAGAAATAGAAGAAGTCATTAAAAACCTCCCAACCCAAAACAGCTCATGGCCAGATGGGTTTAGTGCAGAATTCTACCAGACCTTCAAAGAAAAACTAATACCAACACTCTTCAAACTATTCCATACAATAGAAATAGAAGGAACACTATATTATTCATTCTATAAAGCCACAGTTACTCTAATGCCTAAACCACAAAAAGATCCAACAAAGAAAGAAAACTTCAGACCAATTCCCCTCATGAATACTGATGTAAAAATACTCAATAAAATTCTGGCAAACTAAATCCAAGAACACATCAAAACCATCATTCACCACAATCAAGTAGGCTTCATCCCAGGGATGCAGGGATGGTTCAATAAACAAAAATCCATTAATGTAATGCACTATATAAACAAACACAAAGAAAAAAATCACAGGATCATCTCATTAGATGCTGATAAAGCATTTAATATGTTAAAAGTATTGGAGAGATCAGGAATCCAAGGCCCTTACCTAAACATAATAAAAGTAATATATAGCAAACTGTCAGCCAATATAAAATTAAGTGGAGAGATACTTGAAGCAATCCACTAAAATCAGGGACAACACAAGGCTGCCCCGCCTTCTCTGTGTCTAATATAATATTCAAAGCTCTAGTTAGAGCAATAAGACAAAAAAGGAGATCAAGGGGATACAAATTAGAAAAGAAAAAGTCAATGTTTCACTATTTGTTGTTGACAGTATACATAGAAGACCCCCAAAAGAATCTACCAGAGAACTACTACAGCTAATAAACAACTTCAGTAAAGTGGCTGGACATAAAATTAACTATAACAAATCAGTAGCCTTCCTTTACACAAATGATAAACAGGCTGAGAAAGAAATTAGGGAACTAACACCCTTCACAATAATCACAAATAATATAAAATATCTTGGTGTAACTCTTACAAAGCAAGTGAAAGATCTGTATGACAAGAACTTCAAGTCCCTGAAGAAAGTAGTTGAAGAAGATCTCAGAAGATGGAAAGATCTCCCATGCTTATGGATTGGTAGGATTAACATAATAAAAATGGCCATCTTGCCAAAAGCAATCTACAGATTCAACACAATGTCCATCATGATTCCAACACAGTTTTTCACATACATAGAAATAGCAATTCTCGGGGCTGGAGAGATGACTCAGTGGTTAAGAGGACTGACTGCTCTTCCAGAGGTCCTGAGTTCAAATCCCAGCAACCACATGGTGGCTCACAACCATCTGTAATGAGATCTGATACCCTCTTCTGGTGTGTCTGAAGACAGCTACAGTATACTTATATGTAATAAATAAATCTTAAAAAAAAAAAAGAAATAGCAATTCTCAATTTCATATGGAAAGACATAAAACCCAGGATAGGGAAAACAATTTTTTTTTTTTGAAACAGGGTTTCTCTGTGTAGCCCTGGCTGTCCTGGAACTCACTCTGTAGACCAAGCTGGCCTCAAATTCAGAAATCCTCCTGCTTCTGCCTCCCAAGTGCTGGGATTAAAGGTGTATGCCACCACTGACTGGCTGGGAAAACAAATCTTAACAATAAAAGAACTTCTGGAGAAATCATCATCCCTGACCTCAAGCTGCACTACAGAACAATAGTGATTTATAAAAAACAAAACCGAATGGTATTGGTACAGAGACAGACAGGTCAAACAATAGAATAGAATAGAATAGAAAGAATTGAAGACCTAGAAATAAGTCCACTCATTTATGGACACTTGATCTTCGGCAAAGAAGCTAAAAACATACAATGGAAAAAAGAAAGCATCTTCAATAAATGGTCTAATTGGCTGTCTGTATATAGAAAAATGAAAATAGGCCGGGCGCACTTGGGAGGCAGAGACAGGCGGATTTCCGAGTTTGAAGCCAGCCTGGTCTACAGACTAAGTTCCAGGACAACCAGGACTATACAGAAAAACCCTATCTCGAAAAACCAAAAAAAAAAAAAAAAAAAAAAAAAAAAAAAAAAAAAAGAAGGTAAGAAAAATGAAAATGAAAATAGACTTTCCAACCCACAGATTGGGGAAAAAGTATTTTCCAACTACACATCCAATAGAGGGCTAAAATATCTAAAATATACAAAGAACTCAAGAAGCTAACCTCCAAAAAATCAAATAACCAAATTAAAAAATGAGGTGCCGCACTAAAACAGAACTCTCGCCAGGCAGTAGTGGCATATGCCTTTAATCCCAGCACTTGGGAGGCAGAGGCAGGTGGATTTCTGAGTTCGAGGCCAGCCTGGTCTACAAAGTGAGTTCCAGGACAGCCAAGGCTACACAGAGAAACCTTGTCTCCAAAATACAAAAAAAGAAAAAAAAAGAAAAAAAAAAGAAAAGAAAAAGAAAAACAGAATTCCCAACTGAGGAATCTTGAATGGCCAAGAAGCACTGAAAAAAAAAACTTCAACATCAGGGAAATGTAAATCAAAATGACCCTGAGATTACACCTCACAACAATCAGAATGGCTAAAATCAAAAACGCAGGTGACAGCAGATGCTAGTGAGGATGTGGAGAAAGAAAGAGGAACACTCCTCCACTGCTGGTGGAACTGCAAGCTGATACAACCACTTTGGAAGTCAATCTGGCAGTTCCTCAGACTGGAAATAGTTCTAAAGACCCAGTTATAACACTACTGGGCATATACCCAAAAGTTGTTTCAACAAGTTGTGGATGGGAGTGGTGCTATTTGTATTTTGATGCTAATTCCGCTCTCCAGGGAGGGGCAACAGACAAGGAGTGGCTCAGGTGGCTTCTTGTGAATAGCAGAGCCAATCACTGGGTGAGTAGGTGGGACTTCCAGGTTGGATGGAGGAAGAGAGGAAGCAGGAGAGAGTTAGGCCTTTTGGACTGGGATAGCATGAGGACAAGATGTAGCTATGAGTATCCGGAGGATTTAGATTTAATAAGGCGTACAAGTCAGGATTTTAGTTGTTGTGCCCAGCAATTGAGTTGTTTCTGAACTAAGTTTGCTGCTCATCTGGGTTCAAGAGAGGAAAAGTATAGCAGCAAAGCATGGGTTTGCCTGAGGTGCACCACAAAGGTCGTGGGGGTTTTGAAGCTCAGGGCTAGTGTGATAGCGACCTGCTAGAGGGAAATTTAGCAAGCTGGGAAGAGACACTTCAGGAGCTCCAGGTCAGGGTCTACACAAGATAAAAACAGGTTGGCCACTGCTCACCAGTACACGGCCAGCCAGGCAGCCAGGACAGAGAGTTGCCAGCACAATCGCACAAGCGTGGAAACGTGACAGTTCTTTTTAATATTTCCTGCACCACCAACACATAACAATGGGACATGTGCTCCACTATGTTCATAGCAGCCTTAGTTAGACAGAAGCTGGAAACAACACAGATGTCTCTCAACAGAAGAATGGATCCAGAAAATGGGGTACATTTACACAATGGAATATTACTCAGTAATCTAGTAGATAAACTAGTAGATAGGCCTAGTCCCCAGTTGAGGCAAGGGAACACTCACCCATCTCAAAATTGTTCCTGTCTAAAGGAAACTCACGGACAAAAAAATGGAGCAGAGACTGAAGGGAAGGCCATCAACAGACAGATTCACTTCAGGATTCATCCCATCTGCAGACACCAAACCACAACAGTATTGCTGATGCCAAGAAGCACTTGCAGATAGGAGCCTAGTATGACTGGCTTCTGAGAGGTTTTGCCATCACCTGACTAAGACAGATGCAGACACTCACAGCCAACCATTGGACTGAGCTTGAGGACCCCAATGGAAGAGTTAGGGAAGGACTGAAGGAGCTGTAGGGGACTGTAAGCCCATAGAAAGAACAATATCAACTAACTGGACCCCTCAGAGCTCTCAGGAACTAAATCGCCAACCAAAGAGTATACATGGGTGGGTCCATGACTCCAGCTACATATGTAGCAGAGGACTGCCTGATCTGGCATCAATGGGAGGGGAGGTGCTTGGTCCTGTGGAAGCTTGTTGCACCAGAGAAAGGGGATGCTAGAGGGGTGAGGCAGGAGTTGGGGGAGTACCCTCTTAGAGGCAAAGGGGAGAGGACATGGGATGGGGGATTTGTGGATGGGGGATTTGTGGATGGGAGACTGGGAAGGAGGACAACATTTGACATGTAAATAAATAAAATAATCAATAAAAAAAATCCCCAAGAACGACTAAAACAGAAAAACAAAACAAAACAAAACAAAACAAAACAAGAAAAGTCCTGTCACAAGCAATGTTAAATAGACCTACCTGTGTCAATATTTTGCATAACAGTCATTGGAGACGATTTGCCAACAGTTTCCTCAATCCATTATTTATCATTATATGGATGATATCCTGCTGGATGATTCAGCTATAAATATCCTGGAAAGAATGTTTGGTGAAGTTAAAAAAAAAAATTGCCCTGCTGAGGATTGCAAATTTCTCTTGAAATTTTTCAAAGAGGGGATTCTATTAATTTTCTAGGATATAGAATAGGTCTACAAAAGGTTAGGCCACAAGAGGTGCAAATCAGAAGAAACCAATTAAGGACTCTTAGTGACTTTTAGGAGTCACTAGGAGATATTAACTTTCTGCAGCCTGAAATTGGCTTGGCCACTGCAGAGCTAAGCAATGTATTTCAAACCTTACAAGGTGATAAAGATTTAACTAGCCCAGGGAAATTATCAGCCGGGGCTGAGAAGGAGTTAGCTTTAGTAGAAAGGAAACTGCAGGATACACACCTAGATCGTATTAATCCAAAGATGGCCTGCATCTTAGTTATCTTACCTTCTACTCATTCTCCTATGGAAATTCTTATGCAGAGGGAAGATTTTGTCTTAGAATGAATATTTTTAACACATAAGCAGAGTAAGAAATTAAAAACCTACATAGAAAAGGTTTTTGAATTGATATTAAAAGAAAAAAATGAGTCTTCGACAATTAGCTGGAATGGATCCAGCTGAAATTATAGTACCTTTTACTAATGCAGAGATTGCCTCATTATGGACACAAGATGAACATTGGCAAGGAGCATATAGTAATTACTTGGGAGAGATTAACTACAGATATCCTAAAAGCAACCAACTTCAGTTTATAAAAAGAACTAATTGGATTCTCCTTCATGTAATAAAAGGAACTCCAATTTCTGGAGCCCCTACATTTTACAGTGATGCTAATAAATCAGAAAAGGCAAAATATAAATCAAAAGATGTAAAGTAAGGCGGCTAGTAGTCCCTACAAATTGGTTCAAAAATCTGAATTATATGCAATATTTATGGTGTTATCAGATTTTCAAGAGTCTCTTATTAAGTAACTAACTCTCAATACACAGAAAGGGTTTGGTTTTTTTGTTTTTTTGTTTTTTTTACACATAGAGACTGATGAACTTATTCAGGATAATTCTGAATTGACTTCACTGTTTATTCAACTACAACAAATAGATCAAGAATAGGAGTCATCCACAGTATATAACACACATTAAATCCCACACAGGTTTTACAGGCCCTCTTGCACAAAGATAATAATAAAATTGATCAGCTATTGATAGTAAGTGTACTAGAGACTTTGAAATTCCATTAAAAAACACTATATTAACAGTAAAGGTTATAAGAAAAAATTTCCTATCACTTGGCAACAAGCCAAGGAAATTATGAAGCAATGTACTACTTGTTCATTATATAACCAAACCCCATTACCTACAGGAATTAACTCTAAAGGTACACAAAGAAATGAAATTTGACAAATGAATGTGTTCCATTTTACAGAGTTTGGTAAACTGAAATATGTGCATCATACTATAGACACATAGTCATAATTCCAATGGGCAACTGCCTTAGCTTCAGAAAAGGATGATTCTGTAATTACACATTTGTTAGAAGTTATGTCGATTATGGGAATACCCATACAAATTAAAACAGACAATGGCTGGGCATATGTCTCTAATAAGATGAAGTGGTTTTTTACATATTATAATATAAAACATGTTACAGGTATATCACATCATCCTACAGGACATGCAATTGTGGAGAGATCTAATTGCACTCTAAAAGAGATACTTAACAGGCAAAAGAGGGCCACAAAGACCCCCTAGAAATAGATTACATATTGCTTTATTAACCTTAAATTTTTAAAATGCTAATGAACAAAAAACTACAGCTGCTGAGAGACGTTGGTTTGTGGGGGAAAAATTCTGAACTAAACCAGCCTGTTTATTTTGAGGATGTTCTAACATCAGAATGGGAAACAGGAAGTGTATTACATCGGAGGAGAGGTTATGACTATATTTCCACAGGAAAAGAAAAGCTATGGGTTCCTTCCAAGTTGATAAAAATCAGACATATCAAAGGGAAACCTCCTGAAGACTTTGGCAATGGACAAAAAGAACGAGATTGACAAGATCAACAAGGTAGGTGATGTATATGTCTCTGTACACAGAGACAGCTCTGGCACTGACTGAGACTTAAATGTCTATATACAGCCAATAACATTTATTGTGTACAAAATTCTCATGACTTATTATTGCATACCATCATTTAAGATGGCATGAGTGGAAATTTATATTGTAGTTTGATTATGTGATCAAACTAACCCCTAAAGAAAGGCAGTAAACTTTATTTATCATCCTTAACTGATATGTGCTCCCTGCACATTCCATATGAAGGTCTTTACAGGGATATGTGATTTTCGTAAGGTTTATATATTCCAGAATGGAAGAGGGGAAAGACAGCCCTGACAAGATTCCCACTCTGGAATGCCGAGGTTCTGGAACCTTCCATTCCAGCTCCTTGCTTGATTCTACCTCAACCACATCGAAGCTGTTTCCTCTAAAGACTTGCTTTCAGGACAGTTCCAGAACTGCTAGCTCACCCATCCAGCCTTTCAAACTGTTACAGTCAGGACTTCAGATGAGTCATGAACTTTCTCAGCACATAGAGACTGAAAGGCAAATGATGCCAGTTAGCCCTCCTTTGACACAAAAGCAATTTTCCTATTTCCCTTTGAACCCCTCCCTAGGAGGGAATTCTTCACCCCAGCTCAGCTAAAAGCAGACAAAAGAAGATTGTCATCATAGTCCCTCAGGCTAGTTTATGAATTATAGATATGTTGTCAGTTGAAGGAATAATTTTCAAATGTTGTACCTTTGGACAGAGAGGAAACTAGAGAGCCTAGACTCAGGGATTTCTACCTTTCCTTTCCTCTTCTCTATCCTTCCTTCTTAGGTAAAGGAGAAGGGGGAATATAATAATATTATAGAAATTAGAGAAATAGACAAATAGAGATAGGATATTAAATTTACTCTTAAACCAAGCATTGTATAGCCATAATCTTTTTTAAATAATTATTTTATGTATATGAGTATACTGTAGCTACACCAGAAGAGGGCATCGGCTCCCATTATGGATGCTTATGAGCCACCATGTGGCTGCTGGGAATTGAACTCAGGACCTCTGGAAGAGCAGTCAGTGCTCTTAACTGGTGAGCCATCTCTCCAGTCTGGATAGCCATAATCTTATATTTGGTAGAAACATTTATATTTGATGCAAAAATGAAGTTTTAATTTCTTATACTGGTATAGAATATATATATATATATATATATATATATATATATATATATATATATATGGAGAAAGATAAGTTTAAGGCTTTCATTGGTATAAAATTTCACATATTTAAAATTAATATCATTACTCTTAGATAGGCATTGCATCTATGCAACTTATATAAGAATACAAAGGCTTAGACCTATTACAAACTGTTTAGGGTGATTAAGTAATGTAAATTAATAGTCAGATAGTGAAATTCATGGTCATATTAGATTCTAATTTAGTTAACTACAACAAGTGTTTTCAAGATTATTCAAATAGTGAGTAGCTAAGCATAATGAATGACAATTCATTTATGCTATATATTTAGGTGGTCTTCCGGAGATCCACAGAATATGGCATTTAATATTATTTCATCATCAAAGATCATTTGACTAGGAGACAGATATGCTCTTGACAGTATCCCCATTCCAGTGCAAGGAAGATATTGAGCATCATTACCTCCAAACAGAGTTGCTTCAATCATGGCAAGGTAGCCACTGGGCAAGAATTGCCCTAATTCATCTACAGCCAAAAATACTGTCTAAAATGCATAAACAGATGTGGGATACTTGACTGCTAAGCTCTAACAAGACAGGGTAAGCTGGTCCTTCATCATTACTGCTTCACTTAAGGTCTGTCAGATGGTTCTGGGCCAGAAGGTTGAAGATAGATGCTCCAATGGTATAAAAAATTAGAGGAGTGTTCCTCTTTCTCCACATGCTTGCCAGCATCTGCTGTCACCTGAGTTTTTAATTTTAGCCATTCTGACTGGTGTGAGGTTGAATCTCAGGGCTGTTTTGATTTGCATTGCCCTGATGACTAAGGATGTTGAACACTTTAGGTGCTTCTTTGCCATTCCATATTTCTCAGTTGAGAATTCTTTGTTTAGCTCTGTACCCCATTTTTTAATAGGGTTATTTGATTCTCAGGAGTCTAACTTCTTGAGTTCTTTGTATATATTGGATATTAGCCCTCTATCAGATATAGGATTGGTAAAGATCTTTTCCCAATCTGTTGGTTGTCCTTTTGTCCTATTGACAGTGTCCTTTGCCTTACAGAAGCTTTGCAATTTTATGAGGTCCCATTTGTTGATTCTGAAGGAAAGGCCATTTAGAGACTGTCCCCACCTGGGGATTCATCCCATATACAGTTACCAAACCCAGACACTATTATGGATGCAAAAAAGTGCATGCTGACAGGAGCCTGATATAGCTGTCTCCTAAGAGGCCCTGCCAGAGCCTTACAAATACAGAGGCAGATGCTCCCAGCCAACCATTGAACTAAGCATGGGGTCCCCAATAGAGGAGTTAAAGAAAGGAATGAAGGAGTTGAAGGGATTTGCAAGCCCATAGGAAGAACAATATTAACCAACCAGACCCCCCAAAGCTCCCAGGGACTAAGTTATCAACCAAGGAGCATACAAGGCTCCAGCTGTATATGTAGCAGAGGATGGCCTTGTCAGGCATCAATGAGAGGAGAGGCCCTTGGTCCTATGAAGGTTAGATAGATGACCCAGTGTAGGGGAATCAAGGGTGGGGAGGTGGGAGTGGTTGGGTGAGTGGAGGAACATCCTCATAGAAGCAGGGGGAGGGAGAAGGGGATAGGGGGTTTCTAGGAGGGGGAAAGTCTGGGAAAGGCAATAATATTTTAAATGTAAATAAAGAAAATATACAATAAAAAAACCAAGTAAACATTAAAAAAAAGAAAGAGCTAAGTAAAAAAAAAAAAAAAGGAAAAGAAATTAGAGGACTGTCCAAGTAGTCAGCTGACTCCACAAATTATAGTTTTGGAAGCTATGTCTTTGTGGTTCCTGCATATTCAGGTAGCATTTAATTCCTTCTCAGATCCCTGACAAGGTTGAAGACTAGGTACAGTCTTGTAATTAAACTAAAGTTGTTTAGCATTGAGGAAGATTATCTAGATTTGTAAGGATGGACTTCACATGGGAATACAAGTCAAAATCAACATGATTCAGGCACAGAATTGTAAACTCTTAATTTAGGGTAGATGGTAGAGTGCTTTATGTAAATTGGCAAATATCATGGACTGGATGTTAAGTGTATATCATACTTCATAATTTGCATAATTTTATGGTTGTGCTCAACTTATATCTGAGAGAGGGAGCCTTTTTGTTGGGCAAAAGGGGCAAATGTTGTGGGTTGCCCTAATGCTGTTTTGTATTCTGATGTTAATTCTGCTTCCTCAGAAGGGGCTACCCACCCCAACAAGTGGTCAAGCGCACAACCAGGTGACATCATGTGAACCTTTTGCCCATTTTAACTGGTCAAATAAAGACTGGAGTCTATGATTAGGCAATGGAAAGAAAAGGTAGGATGGGTGATCTTTGAGAATTGGGACAGGTAGGAAGAGGAGAAGAAGGAGAGAGGACAGAACAGGAGGAGGAAGCAAAGATGGAACAAAACCATGTGGCTATGAGAAACTGCAAGTGGCAAAGGGTCTCACAGCTGGCAGATACCTCAGTATAGTGATGGATCTGCCCAATCTAGGCATATAGCTTATAAATATAATAACTGGGCTGTGTATCTTTTATATGAGCTTATCGGGGGTACAAATTGTTGCAACAAAAATCATGTAGCATAGCCTTTCAGTTAACCTCCTTTTTAAAAAGGCATCTTAGAGTTGTTTTGTTTCAATTTTGTTCCAGTTATTCTGAGTATTTTTTTTTTTTTAATTCTCATGTTAGATCACTTGGTCAGTTTCTTTTTCTTTCTTTTTTTTTTGTTTTTTGTTTTTGTTTGTTTGTTTGTTTGTTTTTTTCGAGACAGGATTTCTCTGTATAGCCCTGGCTGTCCTGGAACTCACTCTACAGACCAGGCTGGCCTCGAACTCAGAAATCCGCCTGCCTCTGCCTCCCAAGTGTTGGGATTAAAGGCATGCACCACCACTGCCCCCGCCACTTAGTCAGTTTCTAAAACAACTGCACAACATGTCACTGAGAGCCAAGTGTGGTGGCTCACAGCTAATTGTGGCACTTAGGAGGTAGAGGTAGGAAAATCATGAGGAAGTTCAGGGCCATCCTCAGCAGCACAGTGAGTGTGAGGCCAGACTACAGAAGATGCTATCTCAACCTAAAACCTGGTGGGTGGGTGGAGGAATATCCTCAGGGAAGCAGGGGAGGGAGAATGTGATAGGGTGTTTCTGGGAGGGAAGGAAACTAAGAAAGGGGATAACACTTGAAATGTAAATTAAAAAATAGCCAATAAAAAAAAGAAAAGAAACAACAGCTAAAAATCACATCTTTTTTTTTTCTTTTTTCTTTTTTAAGACTAAAGTGAATCTACAGATCAATTTAGGAAGAAATGACACCAATGCTGAATCATCCAGGCCAGGCACAAGGCATATCTGTCCCTTATTAAAGCTTTCCTTCATTTCTGAGGGCAGTATTTTGCAATTTTATTTGCTTTTTCAAATTTGAAGGACAAGAGGTTAGAGAGAGAGCTCAGCAGTTACAGGGTGCTTGCTGCTCTCCCAGAAGACTGGAGTTTGCTTCCAAATACTTACATCAGAATGCTCACAATTCATTGTAACTCCAGCTCCAGACAGACAGACAGACAGACAGACACACACACACACACACACACACACACACACACACACACGCGCGCGCGCAGGCACGCACACACGCGTACACATGTATACCTACATATACACACATAGAAACATATACATAAATCAAAAGAAAATAAATCTTTAAAAAAATTGGAAGGCCACTCCAGTCACAGGTCTCCATCTGTGCCTTGGAGCTAAGGCTGCCCCATATCCCTCCTCACCCAAATCCCACCAGGAGAGAGTTGGTCTCCCAGGACTGCTCTCACTCCTAAGTTCAGAGGTGAGATCACCACATTCACTCCAATAACTGTCCAAAGAGGGACCTCCAGGAACACAGAGGGCAAAGGAACAGTGGAACAGCTGGAGACAAGATCCTTCTGGTCTCCATCTGTGCCCCAGAGCTAAGGCTGTCCTGCAGCCCTCTACACCCAAATCCCACCCATGATAGAGCTAGTCTCCCCAGGAATGCTGAAACACCTAAGATGTTCACAGGCCCACAGGAGGGGCAAGCTTCAGTCAGAGACAGCAAGACCAACTAACACCAGAGGTAACCAGATGGCAAGAGGCGAGGACAAGAACCTAAGCAACAGAAACCAAGGCTACTTGGCATCATCAGAGTCCAGTTCTCCCACCACAGCAAGTCCTGGATACCCCAACGTACCAGAAAAGCAAGATTCAAATCTAAATTCTCATCTCATGAAGATGATAGAGGACTTTAAAAGGACATAAATAACTCCCTTAAAGAAATACAAGAGAACACAGGTAAACAGCTAGAAGACCTTAAAGAAGAAACACAAAAATCCCTTAAAGAATTACAGGAAAACATAACCAAACAGGTGAAAGAATTGAACAAAACCATCCAGGATCTAAAAATGGAAATAGAAACAATTTAAAAATCACAAAGGGAGAAAAACCTAGAGATAGAAAACCTAGTAAAGAGAGCAACAGTCACAGATGCAAGCATCACTAACAGAATATAAGCGATAGAAGAATCTTAGGTACAGAAAATACCATAGAAAACACTGACACAACAGTCAAGGAAAATACAAAAAGCAAAAAGCTCTTAATACAAAACATTCAAGAAATCCAGGACACAATGAAAGACCAAACCTAAGAATACTAGATATAGAAGAGAGTGAAGATCCCTAACTCAAAGGGCCAGCAAACATCTTCAACAAAATTACAGAAGGAAATTTCCCTAACCTAAAGAGAGAGATGCCCATGAACATACAAGAAGCCTATAGAACTCCAAATAGACTGGACTAGAAAAGAAATTCCTGCCGTCACATAATAATCAAACCACCAAATGCACTAAACAAAGAAACAATATTAAAGGCAGTAAGGGGAAAAGTTCAAATAACTTATAAAGGCAGACCTATCAGAATTACACCAGACTTCTCGAAAGCCAGAAGATCTGGGCAGATGTCATACAGACCCTAAGAGAATACAAACGCCAGCCCAGGCTACTATACCCAGCAAAACTCTCAATTACCATAGATGAAGAAACCAAGATATTTCATGTCAAAACCAAATTTACACCGTATCTTTCCACAAATTCAGCCCTACAAAGGATAATAGATGGAAAACTCCAACAAAAGGAGGGAAACTACACCCTAGTACAAGCAAGAAAGTAATCTTTCAACAAACCCAAAAGAAGATAGCCACACAAACATAATTCCACCTCTAAAATAACAAGAATCACTTCAAAAATAACAGGAAGTAACAATCACTTTTCCTTAATATCTCAACATCAATGGACTCAATTCCCCAATAAAAAGACAAAGACTAACAAAATGGATACATAAATAGGACCCAACATTTTGCTGCCTACAGGAAACACACCTCAGTGACAAAGTGAGACACTACCTCAGAGTAAAAGGTTGGAAAAAAAAAAAATCTAAGCTAATGGTTCCAAGAAACAAGCTGGAGTAGCCACTCTAATATCGAATAAAATCAACTTTCAACCAAAAGTTATCAAAAAAGATAAGGAAGGACACTTCATACTCATCAAAGGTAAAAATCTACCAAGATGAACTCTCAATTCTGAACATCTATGCTCCAAATGCAAGGACACCCACATTCATAAAAAAAACTTTACTAAAGCTCAAAGCACACATTGCACCCCACACAATAATAACAGGAGACTTCAACACCCCATTCTCAACAATGGACAGATCATGGAAACAGAAACTAAACAGAGACAGTGAAACTAATGCAAGTTATGAATCAAATAAATTTAACAGATCTATAGAACATTTCATCCTAAAACAAAAGAATATACTTCTTCTCAGCACCTCATGGTACCTTCTGCAAAAATGACCATATAATTGGTCACAAAACAGGCCTCAATAGATATAAGAAGATTGAGATAATCCCACATACCCTAGCTGATCACCACAGACTAAAGCTGCTCTTAAATAACAACAACAACAAAAACAACAACAGAAAGCCCACATACACACAGAAGCTGAACAATGCTCTACTCAATGATAACTTGGTCAAGAAAGAATAAAAAATTAAAGACTCTTTAAAAAAAAAACTTTTAGAATTAGAAAAAATTCTTTTAGAATTCAATGAAAATGAAGCCACAACATACCCAAACTTATGGAACACAATGAAAGCAGTACTAAGAGGAAAACTCATAGCTCTGAGTGCCTCCAAATAGAAACTGGAGAGAACATACACTAGCAGCTATACAGTACATCTGAAAGCTCTAAAACAAAAAGAATCAAATACGCACAAGAGGAGTACTCAGCAGGAAATAATCAAACTCAGTGCTAAAATCTACCAAGTAGAAACAAAGAGAATGATACAAAGAAACAACAAAACTAGTAGCTGGTCCTTTGAGAAAATCAACAAGCTAGATAAACCCTTACCTAGGCTAACCAGAGGCCACAGAGACGGTATCCAAATTAACAAAAACAGAAATGAAAAGGGACACATAACAACAGAAACCGTGGAAATCCAAAAACTCATCAGATCCTACTACAAAAGGCTATACTCACCAAAACTAGAAAATCTGAATGAAATGGACAATTTCTAGACAGATACCAGGTACCAAAGTTAAATCAGGATTGAAACAATCCCATAACTCCTAAAGAATTAGAAGCAGTCATTAAAAGTATCCCAAACAAAAAGAGCCCAGGACCAGATGGGTTTAGTGCAGAGTTCTATCAGACCTTCAAAGAAGACCTAATACCAATACTCCTCAAACTATTCCACAAAATAGAAATAGAAGGAACTCTACCCAATTCTTTCTATGAAGCCACAATTACAGTAATACCTAAACCATAAAAAGACCCAACAAAGAAAAATAACTTCAGAACACTTTCCCTTATGAATATTGATGCAAAAATACTCAATAAAATTCTTGCAAACCGAATCAAAGAACACATCAAAACGATCATCCACCATGATCAAGGCTTCATCCCAGGGATGCAGGGATGGTTCAATATATGGAAATCCATCAACGTAATCCACTATATAAACAAACTCAAAGGAAAAAAAATATGATCATTTCATTAGATGCTGAGAAAGCATTTGACAAAATTCAACACCCCTTCATGATAAAAAGTCTCAAAAAGATCAGGAATTCAAGGCTCATAACTAAACATAGTAAAAGCAGTATACAGCAAACCAGTAGCCAACACCAAACTAAATGAAGAGAAACTTAAAGCAATCCCACTAAAATCATGAACTAGACAAGGCTGCCCACTCTCTCCCTACCTATTCAATGTAGCATTCAAAGTCCTAACCAGAGCAATAAGACAACAAATGGAGGTCAAGGGACACAAATTGGAAAGGAAGAAGTCAAAATATCACTATTTGCAGATGGTATGATATTATAATTAAGTGTCTCCAAAAATTTCACCAGAGAACTTTTAAACCTAATAAACAACTTCAGTAAAGTGACTAGATATAAAATTAACTCAAACAAATCAGAAGCTTTCCTCTACTCAAAGGATAAGCAGGCTGAGAAAGAAATTAGGGTAATGACACCCTTCACAATAGTCACAAATTATATAAAATATCTTGGTGTGACTCTAATTAAGCACTGTAGCTGTACAGAAGGCCATGAGCTATTATGTGTGTGGCTGCTGTAGAACTCAGGATCTCTGCTGGCCCTGCTCGATCCGCCCCTCCCCCTTCTGCCTTATGGGAAGACAGTTATCCCATCTACCACTCAGGAGGAAGCAAAGGATGGAGAACTCCACCTTTCGTGATAAAAACAAGCACACATACATGCAATTCAGACGGAATAAACAGCCACTTGAGCCTCAAGCCATCATAGCTGTACAACTAAATTCATTAGGATCTACCCAAACTAATTTTAAATTGCCCAGCCTGTAAGAAATTAAGTACAGGGGCTGGAGAAATGGCCTCAGTGGTTAAGAGCACGGGCTGTTCTTCTAGAAGTCCTGAGTTCAATTCGCAACACCAACATTGTGGCTCACAATTATCTGTAATTGGATCTGATGCCCTCTTCTGGTGTGTCTGAAGACAGCAACAGTGTAGTCATATATACATAAAATAAATAAATCTTTTTTAAAAAGAAAAATTAAATACATTATATCTGTCATGTTAATAATAATTCTCTATTGTCTGTTTTTAGTTTTTACTCAGTATCTATATTGTTTTAAGCACTTTACACATTTACTAAGATTTACAATTCTATTAGATTGGGGCTGTTATCAAATCCAAATTACAGATGAGACTATACTTAAGATTTACCTATAGTTATACAGGTAATGTGAGTTACAAGCCATAGTTACTGTGTCTGAGTCAAGAGTCTGTTCTCTTGACTACCCTACTCAGTGTTTGTCATAGTGCTGGTTACTGTATGGCAATACCCAAAGCAAAGTCGTTGCCCCTTCGGCAATTGCTGATTAAATAGTGCTAAGTCTTCTAAAAGTATAAAAATGGAAATAGCTCATTCTAAGCCTGCTCAGCAATAGGCAACACCATTTCTAAGGAAAAATGGGTTCCTATTTATCTAACCATTATTATTAAAATACTCAAGTATCTATGTATATATTTGTTTATAGTTATATGTGCACATTGCATATGTAGTCAGTAGAAAAAAGGCTCAGAGTTTCTATGTCATTTTAAATCTCAATCATATGCTTTTCTTCTGCTGGTAGAACCTGATACTTCAGTATCAAAGGTCAGGGTGAACTGAATGAAGTCTTTGAAAGGAGAAATTCTGAACTACAAGTGGAAAGTAATCTGTTCTTGTCCTTTCCTGTATATCAGATAGTTACCCTCACAATTCATAACAGCAGCAAAATTACTGTTATGAAGTAGCAACAAAATAACTTTATGGCTGGGGGTCACCACATGAGGAACTGTATTAAGGGTCACAGCATTAGGGAGGTTGAGAGCCACTGACCTAGACACACTAGTGAGGGATTATCTAGGTAAAGAGAGCATTTGTCCTGTGGGGGATTCTCTTGACTGGGTTAATGGAGGTGGAAAGACCCTCCCTCTGTGGATGGTGATATTGTCTGGACTAAGATCCTGGGCTGTATAAAAAGGAGAAAGTAGGAGAACGCAAACATTCATTGCTCTGTTTTCTTTATTATTTTTGTAATATTGTTTCATGTGTATGTGTGTGTGATATGTGTTGCAGGTGAATGCATGCTATTGCACATATGTGGGGTTCAGAGGGCAATTATCAGGGGCCTATTCTCTACACCAACCATTATTTCCAGGGATCAAACTCAGATAATCTGTCCTGTGCAGCAAGTGCTTTTACCCAAAGAACTGACTCAATGGCCCACTCTCTGCTTCCTAATTGTAGCTATGACTCCAGGAACCACCTGAAGTACCTGCTGCCTTGAATTCTCAACCATGATGGTGCTCTAAACTATGAGATGACATAAACCCTGCCTTCCTCTATTGACTTCTGTCATGGTAGTTTATTGCAACAGAGCAGAAACTAATCAAGAGATAATGCAAATTAAAATTGTCTGTTTTATTTCCCTCTTCAGTTACCCAGAAGCGCTGAATTCACCCAGTAAAGCATTTATAGAGTGGCCATTATTACAAGTAAAATGGATTTGGAGCAGGGGACATGAGTTCAGTATGTAATTTAATTACGAACGAGAATGAGCAGCTCAGTACGATCCCGGTTGCCTGTCTCTTCTCTCTTTGCCTTTTGCCATTCCTTCTCTTCCCACTGCAGCTGTACTGCACGCTTCCTGTTCTGTCCATGAACACACCAAGAAGCGTCCCCTTGTCCAGATCTCTGTAGCTTGTTCTGCCTGAAACATTCCTCCTGTGCTCAAATACCATCTGCTCAGAAGGTTTTCCCCAGTTCCTCTGTATAAAATAGCATCCACGCACATTCTCCATATGCCCTACCTCCTTCATCTGCTTTTCTAAATGGAACTGACATGTATTTGCTCACATTTGGTTCTCCCCATAGGGAACATAAGCTTGAGGATTTACCCAGAAGAGGGGCAGGAGGATGGTAAGAGCCACAGGTGGTAGATGACTTCAAAGAAACTATCTTCCAGACACAGCAGGGCAGATGCACACCCAGCATCACAGAAATGCAGACCTTCCTATATGAGCACAAGCCAGATAACAATCTCAGCACAAAGGAGCAGAAGTGTGCACAGAGTCCCAACACCAGCCAAGAAGCTATTCTCAACTGATAGCTGATGGGACAGGGAAAATCAATTTTCTTCATGGATTGACACTAGGTATATCAGCCACACTACAGGAGAACATGCTCAGGAGGAGCTGGCCAAAACAAATCAAACTCTATGGTTCTTGGTTTGTTTGGCTGGTTGAAAGGTTTGGTTTTGTGATTAAGAAAGAAAATAAACATGAAGTTAGGTGAGAAAGATCTGGGAGGATCTTAGGAGCCCAGTTCAATTCCTAGCGGCCACATGACAGCTTACAACTCCAGCCTCAGGATATCTGATGCCCTCTTCTGTCCTCCTTGGGTACCAGGCATGTCTATGGTGAACAGACATCCATGAAGACAAAACACTAATACACATAAAGTAAACAAATTGTATGTATATAACATATGCATGTATTATATACACATATAATATGTATTTATACAATATATATAATAAAACTCTCAAAGAAAAAACTTTAAAGCATTAATTTCTCATTAAGATTAAATTTATTTACCTTATTGTTTGAAGAGCCAGATCCTAAGCCAATCTAATTGTTGTTCTGGCAAATCATTTTTATCTCTGGCTGAGAGAAGAGTGGATGCTGAGACTGAAGCCCTTGAATTTGTGCCCAGCTCCCCCCGCTGCCAGGATTTATCTCAGCAGGAAAGGTTAAGGACTGCTGAATGAAATTTCAAGGAAACATTTAAATGAGGAAATAAGTAGGAGGAGTTAGTCTTGTTTATAAAGTCCTTATCCTTAACCAAGAGGTTATCATAAATACAACCTCAGAAGACATTCTGATAGTCTCAGCACACGCTCATAAAGCAACTACTACTATTGTCAGGAAATAGAATTTAAATAAACTTAACTTCTTAGGCCAACCCACAAAAGAACCTAATAAAGGATTAGGTAGCCCTGTGTAGCCCTGACTGGCCTGAAACTCTGTAGACCAGAGTTCTATCTACCTCTGACTTCTGGGTGCTGGGACTATGAGCATGTGCCACCCCACCTGGCTTAGCTGAGGCTCTTTTTCCAGTGTCTAGTATACAATGAACCTCAGTGACCATGATATACATATAAGCTTTCTTCATATACGAGTAGAGATCCATAGGTCCACACAAAAAGAGTACTAATACCATTGAAGCTAGGACAAATATTGAACTTGATATTAATTAATGAATGATTGGCAGTCTGTGCTAGACTTTTTTCCTTCTGTACTCACTCTCTAGATCAGTATAATAATTGCAAAATGCATTAGATTATATTTACTAAACTGAAGATTAAGCTTCTCATGGAATAGGGCCATACACGGTGTTTAAATAAATTCAACCAGTTCACTTTGTTTTATTCAAAGGAAATTTTAGTTTGAAAAGATGAGGCTTTGCACTACCAACCACACAGGATAAAATTCAAAGGTTGCCCCTCCACTGGGTTTCCATTCCATTAGCTATTTGCAGGAGACTATCAACAAGCAGGCAGCAGCAGGATTGTAAAATCATATCAGCTTTAATGACAATAACACTCAGTATGGAAACTAGCAGCTGGCCATTTCCACATCTGATTCACATAGAGAAATGTTCTCTTCCCTGACTTAGCCCTTCATTGTAGCATCTGTACCTACATCTCTCCACAGCAAAACATTCTACAAACAAAGTCTATATGGTGCAGTATAAGTGTAAAACTAGCATAAAACACTAGTATATTTAATATTGGGTCTAAAAGGAGGGCTCTTCCATTCACATGCTTGCTTTCAAAGCAGAAGGCTCTGAGCTTGACTCTCCAGTACCCTCACAGTTGGCACCTTACTCCCAGCACTGGAGAGGCAGAGGCAGGAGGATCTCTGAGATGCACTAGCCAGCAAGCCTAGCTAATTGGTGAGCTCTGGTTCAGTCAGAAATCCTGTTCCAAAAACTAAGGGGAAAAGCAACTGATGAAGACACCTTGCATTGGCCTCTGGCCTCCACAGGCACAACTACAAACACATTCACGCATACCCACACACACACACAAAGTCAAAGCTCAAGATGAATTCAGTGGTACATGCCTGTAATCCTGGAACTTGCTATGTGCCTCCTTTATTTTTCAGGTATATGTGTGTACATGGTGTGGACCCGTGTGGAAGCATATGTGCATGCGTAAGGAGACCCAAGAGTGATTTCAGGAGCCTTCCTCAACTGCTCTTCCACCTTGTTCTTTAAGGCAGAGTCTCTCAGCCAAATCCAGAGCCACAGATACAACTGGTGTGGATAGCTAATTTGCTAGGGGTGAAAAGAAAAAGAGGTCCCCAGTCTCTGCCTCCCAAGGCTGAAATTAGAGATGAGACGCAATGCCTGCCTGGTATATATGTGCTGTACACTTAAACTCGTCATCTTGCTTGAGAAGCCAACACTTTTTAATGGCTGAGCTACCTCCCTAGCCCCTACTTTTTTCTTTTCCCAGTAAGGGTTCCCCCCCCCCCCAAATGTGTATCTTTCTAAAACTGACATTCTGAGAAAACACTACTACCTATTTGGTGAGTAGTCAAGATGTGTTCAAACAGTTCTTCCTGATAAATGATTCTGACTCAGGACCTAAAGTCAGAAAAAATGCTGACAACCTACCCAAAG
Organism: Mastomys coucha; assembly: GCF_008632895.1. NCBI lineage: Eukaryota > Metazoa > Chordata > Mammalia > Rodentia > Muridae > Mastomys > Mastomys coucha. The sequence continues at coordinate 20,394,184 of NW_022196912.1, read as the reverse complement.
CCAAGATTGGGCATAACTTCTGAGATGTCGAGATTTGAAAGCTAGCAGATGCCCATTGGGATAGGTGGCTCATTTTCGACAGACAGCTAGTTTGAAAATAACAGGTGCTTAGTGGCCTAAGCCAGTACATTGCTATATTCCCTTTTTGCAGTTTTAGGTTTCTGATTCTCCCAGATTTGTTTACATACTTTTCTATTCCTAGTGAATAAGTAATATTAGAACAGGCATTGAAGCACAACGCTGACACCTAGTGTAATGACCGATTTGCTTCTTGTCTTCACCCTCTCTCTCCATTTTCCACCCCTGCCCCTGCTCTCCTCACTCCTCCTTTTCTTCAAAGGCCCTTGGGGTATAGTTTAGTAATAGTAAACATTTGTGGAGAATGTACAGACTAAGTATTGTGAGAGCACTCTAAATGTATCATTGTATTTTCAACTATGAATACAACTTGATCACATTTTCCTTTATTATGAATAATAGGAGTCTTAAAGAGTTTAATCAGATTTTGGGGAAAGAGGAGGATACTAGAACTTAAATCCAGATCTGCCTGCTTTTAAAGGAATTGAGTGTAGCTATGTTATTGGATAGCTTAGTTTGTTTTCACAGACTTCAAGGTTCCTTATAAGGCTTCAGGTAAGTATCAAAGATCTGAGGCTTGTATCTTTGAGCCATCCTCCATGCCCTTTCTATGACAAATGTCAGACTTAAGATTGCCCAGGTTGTTTGCCTTCTAATTCTCTCTTGTATCTCTGGGAAGGTTGTGGGAACACTTGTAAGCAGTACATGTCAGAAGGTAGTTTTTAGAAGGGTAGACCAATCATTCCCAGTGTTTTCTTGTTTCCGCTTCTAAATGCTCCAGAAAAGCAGAAGTTAAGACAAAAACTTAGTATGCGGTGGGTTCTCAATCATGTGTGGGATACACTAGGACAGGCTGAGAACTGGTATTTTTATGTTATTGCCCTTGTACTCCACTGAGGGCATATGGGTGCTTAAGTTCAGTTGTTTACTAATGCTGAAAAGGTTGCTGCTGTGTGCTCAATGCCCAAGTGGGTTGATTAGCTTCTCTTTGAGAAAACAAGCCCTTGTCTAGAGCCTGAAGGTGTCTCCCTGCTACACTGCTGACTCCACCCAAGAGCTCTGTTGAGAGGTACTCATTTCCAGTCTCTCCACAGCACAATTCCTAGTTAAGAAATTGTCACTATGTAGGAGAGAGGTCAGGTTCATGTCCACACCATGCTCTTTATGTGAGATACTCTCAACTTCCTTGGGACATCCTATAATTTGATTCTTCTTCTCAAACCTTAAATGAACCTGTCAAAATTCAAGGTCTTACTTTCCATATCTAGCTTGTAGTATACAACATAGTCTTAATAATGCAAGCCTCAGATCTTTGATACTTACCTGAAGCCTTATAAGGAATCTTGAAATTTGTGAAAACAAACTAAGCTATCCAGTAACATGGCTATACTCAATTCCTTTAAAAGCAAGGAGTGAGTGCTCAACTCCTAAATCAGGTAGATCTGGATTTAAATTCTAGTTCGCCCCCCAATCTGATTAAACTCTTTAAGACTCCTATTATTCATAATAAAGGAAGATGAGATAATCCTTAGAGAAAACAGGAGAAGGCAACATGCGCCAAACATTTGGCATATGCAAATTCCACAGACAATGCACAATTATCTTTTTCAAAAGACAAAGTAAGCTTAAATCTAACATACTATGAAAGATTCTGAGGAAGCAGCCCATCCAGGGTAATGTCTTACATCAATACTGGACTCTGAACCAACAGTCTTTCCATCTGTGAGTCCCAGATGCCCCAAGACCCTTTCTCCACTGTCCTTGGCTTGGGGAGACAAGGCTTTCCCAAGGGACCAACAGGACTGGACTACAACTGGAAACTATCCTCTTAACACCCACAGGCAGAGCAAGAGGTCACTATTTAATGAACCTCAGGTAGGAGAGCCCCTTAGCACACGGTTCTCAACTTGTATCTCCAAAAAATATTTACAATTCAAAACAGTAGCAAAATTACAGTTGCAAAATAGCAACAAAAATAATTTTATGAGCCAGGCAGTAGTGGCGCACACCTTTAATCCCAGCACTTGGGAGGCAGATACAGGAGGATTTCTGAGTTCGAGGCCAGTCTGGTCTACAGAGTGAGTTCCAGGACAGTCAGGGCTACATAGAGAAACCCTGTCTCAAAATAAATAAATAAATAAATAAATAAATAAATAAATAAATAAATAAATAATTTTATGGTTGGAGTCACCACAACATGAACTGCATTAAAGGGTCACAGCATTAGGACAGTTGAGAACCACTGCCTTAGAGTCTATGCAAAAGTCTCCTCTAACCTCAATAAAGAGCATCTTGTGTCCCCTTCTCCAGAAAATGTGACAATTCCAATTGAAATGTGACAAATGTTTGTTTAATATATGGACTTGTATGGAAAGAAAAGAACATTCGGAGTTGATTTTAAATACTATACAGTGTCTGCAAAAGTTGGATGAATCGATGTGGATCATGGGCTGTAACATACAGAGAGATGGCTCAACAATGAAGAGCATACATTGGTCTTGTAGAAAGAAGACTAGAGCTGGGTTCCCAGCATTCACAGTAGTAGAGTAACAACTGCCTGTAACTCCAGCTCCCCAACACTCAGTACCTTCTTCTGCTCAATGAAGGCAACTGCACACATGTGCACATCCCAAGACTCACACACCCCGTACACCACACACACACCATCTATACACCACACACATACACCACACACACATACACAAACACACACACACACACACACACACTCCACACACAATTTTAAGATAGTGTATTTTAAAAAGAAACGTTACATCAATAACTTATGTAGGGGGCCATCTGGTAGCAGGCCACCAGCCACAAATACGAATGGGTTTTCTGGAATGGGGTCAGGGACCTAGAAAGCCATATTTATGTACCAAAGTCGCACAAAAGAGTCGTAAAAATTGGCCACACACAGATGTGTTTTAATCAGCCATTTTTTTTTCATTCAATTTTCTTGTTACAAGCTAACAGGTAAAATAAATAAGACACAACCCCTCCCCTAAGTTCGTCTACAACCTGACCCAATCAGCACCTTTTTCTTCAGTCTCTAGAGGCGAGAGTTCCAGTGTAACTAGAACTCAGGGAGAGGCATGGCAATTGACAGGAGGTGGGCAGAGAGGTGTGGTTATCTGAGACAGGCGGGATCTAAAAAATAGCCCTCAGGCAGAAGAGTTACAAACTTAGTCGGGTGGTGGTGGCACATGCCTTTAATCCCAGCACTTGGGAGGCCAACCTGGTCTACAGAGTGAGTTCCAGGATAGACAGAGAAACCCTGTCTCGAAAAACCAAAAAAAAAAAAAAAAAAAAAAAAAAAAAAAAAAAAAAAAAAAAAAAAAAAAAAAAAAAAAAAAAAAAAAAACCCTCAAACTTTAATATGCAAATTCACAAAGTTTTTTAAAAGTTAGTATTTCAGTCCAATACAATGGCTGCAGGGTTTGAGTTTAGAAACATAGCACCAAATGGAATTCTGAAAATGGCCCTTTGAGCCACATTCTGAATTTTTTGAGATAAATAAAATTCAAGTAAATATTTGAGAAATGTTGTCAAAAAACATATTTAGGAAAACTAGGTATATCACTAAAATGGAAGTTTTTGCCACTTTGTTGTATCGGTTAAAAGACTTGCATACATAGAACATAGCCTGGCATTAAAATTCTATTACTCAGAGGCAGAAGCAAGTGAATCTTTATGAGTTTGAGGCCAGCCTGAGTCATATGGTGAGTTCCAGGACAGCCAGTGCTACATAGAGAAACCCTGTCTCGAAAAATGAGAAGGAAAAGGAAGAGGAGGGGGAGGAAGAGAAAAGAAAAGAGAGAGAGAGAGAGAGAGAGAGAGAGAGAGCAAGAGCTATTTTTTAGGCCAAGCCATACTGGTAAGAGTTTGCTATGTCCTTGAAAACTTTGCAGAAGTAGTAGCCAAATTATTTATGTGATTTATCTGAGTAAAACTTAGGAAAAAGATATTTCATAATGACTTTTAAATATTTAGATATGGAGGAAAAAGTGGGAAAGGGCTTGCCTAAAGATAGACATAAATCCTAAGAAATCTAAGCTGCAGGTATACAGAGAAAAGAAAATAGTTTAATTTTAAAAATCATATTATTTAAACTCCATAGTCAAAAAAGTGTCCCTAATTTTGCTAGATAAGCAGTGGGCTCATATTCTGACATTTTGGGGACAAGACAATCTTTCTTGTTACATGTCCAACAAGAAGCGTGGAAAACAAATTCATAAATTCAAGTAGAGAAATGGCAGTTTTGTTTTGTTTTTTAAGTAAAAGAAAAAATCCAAACAAACCATAAAAGACCTTGAAATCAGAAGCAGACTTGATAAGAGCATAGATCAGATAAGAAGCCAGGTCTGCTATTACACAAGAAAGCAATGTGGCTGCCAAGAGGCTCTATCGATGCCTGCCTTTAGATAACCTTTCTTGTGCACAGCATTTCTCTAACTTGCCCAATCGCTGGTCTTACCCAAGGAGGGTGCCAAGGAGAGGTGTTAATTGTGTTCACACTCTCAGCCAGGAGAGTTTACAGTTAGAGGCAGCTGTCTGACAGTCTTGAGACATGTATAATAACTACCTGGAGTGACTCTTGACTTCACTGGTGTTAGGTGAGAACTGGAAGAGGAATCCTGGGTGCTTGTTAAGTCTCTAACCCACACTTTCTGGTGTAGTAATCTCAGACTCAGATTTCATTAACTCATCCATTTTCTTATAGTCCAGACTGTCCCATAAATCAACATTTTCCCCCTATAACCTAAAGTCCAGTGAGGAAAATACAAAGAATGCCTGATTCAACATTTTTCGGACATCTTTTATGAACTGCTAGTATAGGACACATGTCTTTGGGGTGGATGCTGGGGGAAGAGGAGGTTGGAGACACGATTTCAATGTATAGCCTTCGCTGTTCTATAACTCGCTCTGTGGACCAGGCTGGCCTTGAACTTACAGAGATCCACCAGCATCTGCCTCCTGAATGCTGGGATGAAAGGCATTGACCACCATTGCCCAGCCAGAGTCTTTAAAAATAAATTTTGCCTTAATAATTTTTATGTAGAAAGTACAACTAAAATATGTTAAAAATGTTCATAACCTCACCTGTCTTGTTAACTCTGGTATATATATTCTACCTGTCTCTCCACTTGTAAGTGAACTACTAAAGTACAAAACAGAAGCGCACACTCCATGCTGTTCTGCTCTGAGTTAGTAGTCATCCGTACTCTCCTTAATATACAAAAGCTTTATGTGTGCATTATAGTGTGTGAATATGTCCATTTATTCACTTCTCTGTTGTAGATTTTTCAACTTCCTATGACCAATCTTCAATAACATTACAAAACAGGTTTTAAAAATATCACACTTTCTTGGTCTTATTAATCACACACTATTTACACCAAATGTCATAAAAAATTTTCTAAAGTTAAAAATTTACTTCCATCTTGCTGCCTTCATATAACGTGATTCTTCTATTCAGGAAGCCCATTATTTGTCTTTTCAAATATTTTATTGAAATAAAGAGCCCTTAATGGGCCCAAACTTTATGTCTACTAGTGTCAGGCCATATCTGTACTAATTTTCAAATGGCCACATTATACTTACCAAGTATTGGATTAAAAAAGAAAAAAAAACCATCTTTTTACATTAACACAAAATTAGTTTAATTATAGGCTTTGACACTTATTTTTTTAGCTCAAGGTATTTTGTACAAATTCTTCTAAAAGATGACATAGTCATCCTTTTATCTACCTCCTTCACACCAATTCACCTTCCTGCAAGAAAACAATATCTTAAAAAAAAAAATCTGATCACATACTTTTCAACTCATTACATAAGACACAAACATTAATAATGAGGTAGGGAGCTAGAGATGGTGCTCAGGTGGCAGAAATTCTTACCTAACAGTAAGGACACAAAGGTTTCTCTGAAGTTTTTAGATGTCTTAGGTTTAGGTGTATATTTAATTTTGATAGGAAGTTGCACCCAAGTTTGGTTGTTTTGTGGGCTTTTTGTATATAAATGTTCAATTGATGCAGAAACTATCAATAGTCACTGCCCCCAGTGAACTTTGGCACATTTGCTGGAAATATAAAGTGTAAGTCTATCTCTGGACTCCTCATGTTGATCCATTTTTTTTAAGATTTATTTTGTTTGTGTGTATGAGTACACTGTAGCTATACAGATGGCCATGACCCATCATGTGTGTGGCTGCTGGGAATTGAACTCAGGACCTCTGCCAGCCCCACTCGCTCCTGCCCTGCCATAATTCACTGTAGCTGTCTTCAGACACTCCAGAAGAGGGCGTCAGATCTCACTTCAGGTGGTTGTGAGCCACCATCTGCTTGCTGGGATTCGAACTCAGGATCTTCGGAAGAGCAGCCAGTGCTCTTTCCCAGTGCTCTTCCCACTGAGCCATCTCACCAGACCCGATCCATTATTCTGTATTGTTAATTTTACAATACAGTGACTAGTCTGGAATCAAATAAAATACAATCACTTTAATAACTATTGTTTGACTATTTTGTCCTTTTCAATTTTGAGTCGCCTTGTCAATTTCCATGTCTGCCTGCATGTTGCCATGCTTCTCACCATAATAATAGACTAAACCTCTGAACTATAAGCCAGCCCCAATTAAATGTTTTCCTTTGTAAGAGCTGCTGTGGTCAGTGTCTTGTCATAGCAGCAAAAAACCATAAGACAGTAGTGTTTTTGATAAGATCTCTCAGGGTTTTCCAAATGATACACTTTACAGAGAAAGACAATCTCCTCCTTCCTTTGTAATTTGTATGCATTAACTTTCTGCCTTACAGCATCAACACTAAATACAATGTATTGTATGGGAACTTAAGGAGACAGGGCCTTTCTATGTTGCCCAGGCTGGCCTTGATCTCAATTTTCCTTACAGTCTTTCCACTGTTGGAAATGTGGGTGACCATCAGCGTGTACCCCCAACTATATCACCTGTGTTTTTGAGATTCCACAGTTGTCTTTTAAAGACTTGTCCATTTTATCTACCTCAACAAACTTCCTGAGATCAACTGCTTGCACTATTTCCTTGTTGATTGTCACTGCAGCATGTGTAGATCAATTCCTTCACTCCTTGTAGCTTGTGTTTGGTCTACTCGCCATGCTTTTAAGTCAGTACTGATTCCACTCACAGATTTGTATTTGCTTTCTGTCTCCATTTCCGAAGTGGAAACTAAGGATAAACTGAAATGCTTTTTCCCTACAGAAACCTCTCTGGAAACTATTTTGGCCTAACCCTATTTTGTTCAGTTTCAATCAGCCCCTATTTTTCTTGGGCTGGTTGGGATTTGTCAGTGCATTGACTAATTTTCAAAAAATTTATCTAGATGGTTGTTAAATTTAATTAGGCTATGCATAGAAAAAGTTTTTTTTTTTTTAATAAGATTTGAACCTTCTAAGGTTTAGTGAGACTTATTTTAAGGGCTCATGATATGGTCTAGCTCGATCAATGTTCCATGGGAATTTGTAACAACTATGTAATTTACTTGGTGAAATGGTCCATAAAACCAGATTAAACTTCAGTTCAACTTTTCTATTTGTCTCAACCACTCTGTAAGAGCTCTAAAATGTCTAAGATTATAAATCTAAGATTATAAATAATTGGAAAATGATTTGGTTTTTATATTCAGGACAGTTTCCATAATGTAAGCACTGATAGAGCTGAACTCAATCTTAACCTCATAGTTGCTTGTCTTATTACCCTTTCTTTCTTTGCCTCCCTATGCTACTTTTTCTAATGATTCCTATTTATTCCCTGTAATTTTTCTTTTTCTTTTTCTTTGGGGGGAGGGGTGTAGTTTCAAGACAGGGTTTCTCTGTGTAGCCCTGGCTGTCCAGGAGCTCACTCTGTAGACCAAGCTGGCCTCGAACTCAGAAATCCACCTGCCTCTGCCTCCCAAGTGCTGGGATTAAAGGCATGAGCCACCACTGCCCTGCTTCCTGTAATTCCTAATTAGCATTTTTAAATAAAAAGTTAGTCCGACTAGAATTTCCAGTATGCAGCCAATCTTCAAACACACCTCACAGATAACATAAGGGCATTACAAATATCTCATCCTCACTTTGTGGGATTTTTCAGGCATTTTATTAATGCATGTGCTCTGATTATAGGAGTTTAAGCTCCTATAACCATTTTTAATGATTGCAGCATTCTTTCTTCTTTGTGTAGGTTTAAACTTCCTTCTGGTATTACATCCTGTTGGAAAACCTTCCTTCTTAAGAAAAAAAAAAAGGTGATTATGGGTGGACACATGCTGTGGTGCACATGGAGCTCAGAAGGCATCTTGCAAGTCAGTTGTTTTCAGCATGTGGCTTCCAGGGTGGGTAGGCGGCACACTCAGGTCATCAGGCTTGGCTGCGAGTGCCCTTACTTACCGAGCCATCTTAGCAGCTCCTTCCTTTCCTTTATCTATTTATCTAGAAAAGTCTTCCAACTTCAAGTGTTTCCTCTAATCAAATAAATAAATAAATAAATAAATAAATAAATAAATAAATAAATAAAGTATATCTATTTCTTCCCCCTTTATTGTTCAGTACAGATAAACCCATATTTAAGGTGGTCTTTACGTTTTTTTCTTTTTACATTTATTTTTATGTGTATGAATGTTTAGCCTCCATGTATGCCACCATCTGTATGCCTGGTGCCCAGGAAGGACAGAAAAGGGAGTTTAAGCTCCTATAACAAGTCACAAAGAGTTACAAAATACTATATGGGTGCTGGGAATCAAAGCTAGGTCCTATGGAAGAGCAATAAGTGCTCTTAACTGCTGAGCCATTTCTCCAACTCCAAATTATTTTTTAATTGTACAGTGGTGGGGAGCAATATATCCTCAACAAAAATATTCTTCAGGTTTTCACCCTTCCCAGGCTAGTGCTGTGTTGTATGACATCCTCAGGACCAACCCTGTGGCTCATTTTAAGTATTATGTGAATACATGTACTTTTCAAATGTGTAAAAGCTATTTCCCAAAGCAGTAAATACAGAAATGATTGTATATTTCTTACTGTCATGTATCTCATTGAGTAAATTTAGTAGTACAGATGCCAGCACTGATCAGACTGATTTTAGGACAGTGTATGCACCTAGACTCCCCAAGAAATTCAAGACCATCTGGACAACAGAATAAGACCATGTCTAAAAATAAAAATACAATGATTAAAATGGAGGAAATCCAAACACTGACACTATCAAATGCTAAAGAATCAGTAGAGCAACTGGAACTTGACTCACTCCTTGTAGCATTCCGAAGGGTAGTTTAACATTTTCTCATAAAACTAACCACATGCCTATAATACAACTGGGGGAGATAAATTGCTTGCTATGTAAGAATTGAAACCTGAGTCTAATCTCTAGTACCCATGGGGAAAACATGGTTGCTCTTGTTTGTAACCATGGAGCTGGGAGATAGAGACAAGCAGCTCCCTGGAAGCAAGCCCAGGTCCCAGAGATCCTATTCAAACCATGAAATTGACAGCTCCTCATGAATGACACCCAACATTGATCTCTGCCGTTCACATGCATCAGCCCATACACAGGAACATACACCCCACACAGATGCACACAAAAACAAGACACATACATAAATAATAACACAAAATAGGAATGTCCTTTCAAAGTATTTTACCAAATAAATTAAAACACATAAAAGTCCTAAATGTGAATGTATATAGTAATTTTAATCATAAATGTTAAATTTGGAAGCAATTAAGGTACATCAATAGGTGTGTGGATAATTGAAAATTGAAATAAAAATATAGAATGGATTATTCAGCACTAAAAAAGAAATTAACTACCAATCATAATCATATTAGTATAGGAAAATACTGAAAAGGCTTGCATACTGTGCAATTCTGAGGACATTCTGGGAAAGTAAAAATCAGATAAACATTCAAAATGAACAGTGCTGGCCCAAAGCCAAATCTTATTACATCAAATCATCATTCTTGTTATTTACATCTAAACTTTATTGCCTTCCTATGTGTAGGATCCTATACCATGCACACAACTTTAAAGACCACAATGAATGGGCAACTTGTCAAACATGGCATGGCCACTATCCCAATATACACATACTGCTGAATGACTAGCTCATCAAATGGATGGTGATATGCAAAGTTCCTTTGCAAAGGAGTTGTTTTCTCTTTTTTTTAAATCAATGAAACTACATCACAGGCAAGACACAGACCTTCAAATGATGTTCAAAAAGAACATCATTCTTTAAAGGATAAGAGGCCACAATTGAAAGATGGAAATAAAACAGAAGTTGCATCTCTTCTGATTTGGGGAAAAGCAATCCAGATAGAAATACTGTTTTAGGATCACAAAATGTGTCGTAGCACACACAAAACAATCTCATTCAAAAATAAACTTTAAAATGATTTTATTAGTAATTGCAGAAACATACAATACAGCTACATGTTTATAAACATTTCTACAAAAATTATTCTTTAAAAAACTTTTGACAAAACATTAAAATATGATTTACTGTAAGGAATAAAACCCAGCACATTAAAAAACCATTATTTCCTTAGGAGGCAGAGGCAGATGGATCTAAGTTCAAGGCCAGCCTGGTCTATACATGAAGTTCCAGAACAGCCAGGGCTACACAGAGAAACCCTGTCTCAAAAAACCAAAATAAATAAATAAATAAATAGCCACATTATTTTTTCTTTCCAAATCATTTATTAAACCCAGTACTCTATTGAATAGGTAAGCCTATTTAAAATGACAGTCAGTCTCCCTCTCTCCCACACACATGTGAATGAACTTTCTCTAGAATGTTGGATGACAGGGCTGTTCTCCTGGGAAAAAGAACTGAAGTCACGAGTGCCAATTAAGAGCATGAGATTTAATTGCATACTTGAGTTTTTCTCTTTACTGTATTTCAAAAAAAAGAGAAAAACAGAAACAAGGGTGAGAAAGGAAAGGGGAAGAGAGATACAGATTTGGGTGGAACAGGAAGCATTCTACTATACAAGACAATGTGCAGCAAACTCACACACAGGAAAGCCACGTGGGCATCTGATCTCTTGAGTTGCCAGGTCCACTCTAGTAAGTCACCAAGGACAGCAAAGGACAAGTGAATTACCTGCTCTCAGAAACCAGACTCAGAGCTAGCTTTACAAGCAAAGAAGGAGCTTCCTCAAGCAGCCTCTTCAAGATTGTAAAAGCAGGCTTCTGCTGTTGTTTCCGGTGTCTTTTGTATCCAAGGGCAAAACACGTCAGAGAGAGAGAGGAGAATGACAACAGCTGTTTTTTTTCTATAGTACTCTCGATGCTAAAGGAAATGTCTGTAAATGTGATCAGGTAATGGAGCATTCTTCACAGCATTCTAACCAGCAAGACTACTATCATTGACTCCCTATGCCAATTAATTTAAAAGAGGGGTGCTAAAACGTTTCTTGATATTTTCATGGTACTGAATATAAAATCACTCCACTGCTATTTTCCTAGGAATACACAATTTAATTGGCCCTGCTTTTTAAAAACACAACACAACACAACACAATACAATACAACCCTCCTCTGTTTTATCTTGTTACTATGAGGGTGTTCTGAGGCTGACCAAATGAGTATATAAATAACTTAGGGGAGGTTCCTTTTTCCCCCTACTCTGGGAATAATAAATGCTGTAAGTCCAGTCATGGGAGAAGTAAAAAATATCTCATAATAATGTGTCCATCTTGGATAGAAAAACTAAAACTCACTGTTAAAAAGAAACAAAAACCCTTTCCTTTCAGAGCTCAACAGTCTGAACTTGTAGACATGGCAATGGCAGACAGCTGTTAAAACTGGGAAAGAGGGAGGAGAAAGAAGGCACGTGAGGAAGTAAAAGCTGGAAGCTGGAGGAAGGGACAAAGAGCTGCCAGTTTCAAACAGATGAAGGTTTCTGTTACCATGAAATGTGGTAAGATGCATTTATCCAAACCACTTTATTCTATACATTGGCTTCTCAGTTAAAAAGTTAAGTGAAATGTAATTTAACCATACATGAGCTGCTGTCATAGACTAAACCAAGCAGAGCGCCTTTAAGTAAGAAACTAGCAACAGCTTAAATACTACATATTTATCTGCGTTTCTATAACTGAAAGTATTAAACATGAAAATATTAGAATAGCACACATTTTGAAAAATTAAAAAAAGAAAAACTGTTATCTAGGCATTTCAGCACGTGGCACTGAGCCCAGCCGAGGGAAGTTAAGGCAGACCACAAAGAGAGGCCAGCTGGGTTCACAGAGGGAATGAGAGCCTCAATCAATCAGAACAAATGGCAGCAAAAGCAGCTCACCTGCAAACTGTGTAAATACCTCATTCCACTGTCCTGTAGATGCAGGTACAAACTCCACATACTATGCCTTACTTAAATTTCAGCCTCAATTAAATTAGTACCAACAAGTGTTTCAAATTTAAATCTTCAGTAATTTGAAGGCTGGCTTAGATTTCATTTTTGCTAATCAGCAGTCTTCTTACATACAAATAATAAACATGGTAAGAAATCTGCAAACACCATTCAATACTGCCTCTAACAAAACAAAACAAAACCCTACTTTGGAATAAACTCAAGGAAGCAAAAGAGTCCAAAATAAAACCTTAAAACACTGAAGAAATCAAAAGATAACATTAGAAGATGAAAAGGTCACCTACCTAGGTTGGAAGGAACTGTGACAATGACCATACTACCATATACTACCAGAAATGATTTATAAATTCAGTGCAATAGGCCCAGTGCAATTTCCATCAAAACTCATTAACAGAAATAGAAATTCTCTATCTCTCTTGATCTTAAGACCCAGATAGTCATTAATCCTGAGCAAAAATGATTACCCTACAAGTGTCACCACATCTCACTTCAAGTATACTCCAAAGCCACAAACACAAACCAAGAAGGTATTGCATAAAGCCAGACACGATCCATGGGCCAGAGAAGAGGACTCAGTATAACCTGTGCAACTACTGCCACATTGTCTTCCACAAAGATGCTAAACACTGGAGAAAAGACAGTATCAACAACGGGTATCTACATGCAGAGTGAAATGAGACTGTTCTCTCTCCAAGATCCCCACATAAGATGGAAAACTATGACGCTGATGAAAGCTCAAGTAAGATGTTCCTAAATAGGAGGACTACACTTGCTTAGGAAATAATGAAATGCAGCAAATGGGTCTCAAGACCAAAAAGCTTCTGCACAGCAAAGCAAGAAGTTAGTGAGTGAAGAGACAGCCTTCCATACAGAACAGGAGAGAACCTTGGCTGGCTATACATTTGACAGAGGACTAATAGAATATACAAAGAACTCAAAAAACTAAACAAAAATATCAACCCAATCAATAAACAGTAATGAGGGCAAGGAGACAGCTCAACTGTTTAAGCAGCTGCTTTGCAAGCAGGACTTGAGCTTGAGCCCCAAAAGCCACATTTTAAATAAAATAAAGTAAAATAAAATAAACACACTAACATGCAAAATACATAAATAAATTTTAAAAGCCCAGGACAAAGAGAGATGAATATGCAAACCCCTGGGGTTCACTGGCCACCCTAGCTTTGTGGACAGGTTACAGGCAATGAGAGACTTTCTTAAACAGGAAACAAAATAAGGTGAACAACAGCTGAGGAGTGACACCAAGATTAGTTGGCATGTTCATGCGTCCGCATACACCCATACTTTTGCCCATGCACAAATATGCACATAAGAAATAGGCCCTGAGCTAGGAATGATGGCACATGCCTTTAATCTCAGCACTCAGGAGACAGAGGCAGGCAGATCTCTGAGAGTCTGAGACCAGCCCTACCTCAAAAAGAAAGAAGGAAATGGGGATGGGGGGAGAAGGAAAGAAAAGGAGGTTAGAGAAAGAGATAAGTTTGTTTGTTTTGTTTGTTTTTGTTTTGTTTTCTTTTCTTTTCCAGACAGGGTTTGAGATAAACCTCAGAAACCAAAGGAATTATCATGTAAATGGACAATAAACAAATGAAAAGGTGTTCAGCCTCACTGAGTGGCAGAAAGGTATGTATAAAGCTCCAGTGAGATTCTTTCCCGCCTGTCTGGATGGCAGTCACAAGAAAAACAACAAGCAAACTAAGCAACAACTGGAGTGGAACCCATGTCTGCACTCAAATGAGGCAGAGACTAGAGGGCCAGCTGAAGGTTTGAGGTCAGCCTGATATGCACACTTCCGGGCCAATCAGCCTCAGCTAGGTAGCAAGAAGATGTTTAAAAAGGCCCAAACCAAACCAAACAATAAAAAATACCAGAAGAAAAAGAAACAAATCAGCAACAAAAGTTGTCAAGAGAACGGGTATAAGAAGGACCCTGAAGTGCCTCGGTAATGTAAAGTATCCCATTCACTATGGAGAGCAGTAAATCCTTAAGAAAGAAAAACAGATCTACTCTATGACACAGCTATGCTACTTTCAAGTTTTTCCCCAAAGGACTCTAATGCACATATGACAGACAAGGTTTACTGTGGCACTACTCACAAATGCTGAACTGTGGAATCAATTTAGGTGCCCAATAAGAGAGACAGATATGTGGCATAAAATACAACTGATTTTTTTCTAAACCATAAAGAATCAAGTTACAGATATAGAGACCCACAGCCAAACAACAGGTGGAACTCAGGGAATCTTGTGAAAGAGGGGTGAAAGGATTGAAGGACATTACAAGAAAACCTACAGAATCAACTAACCTGGGCCCATAGGGGCTCACAGAGACTGAACCACTCAAAGAACATGCACGGGAAGAGCCTGGCTGCCTACATGTATGTAACAGATATGAGGCTTGGTCTTCATGTGCATCTCCTAAGGACTGCAGCAGGGGCTGTCTGATTCTGTTGCCTGCCTTTGGACCATTTTCCCTAAGTGGGCAGCTTTGTCTAGGCTTAACAGAAGATGCCCCTAATCCTACTGTAACTTGAAATGTTACAGAAAGAAGGCTTCCTCTTCTCTGAGAAGAAACGAACAGAGAGAGGGAGAAGGGGAGGGGAGGAGAGGGAGGGAGGGAAAGCTTCTATTGGGATGTAAAGAAAAAAATAAATTATAACAATAATTTTAAAAATGAAGTTACATCCTTTATAGAAAAACAGACCAGAGATAAATCATGTTAAGAGAATTCAGTCACAAAAAAGATTTTTTAAAAAAACTGTTCTTAGTTTATAAATTTTATGTAGATTATAGTTTATGGATTTTAAATAGATAAAACCACATATATACATATATTTATATAAAATATATAAAGTAGAATCAACTGCTTATGAGGGAAAAGGAGAGATATGCATTATTCTGGACTGTTTTTCAGAAGTTATTAGAATTAGATACTTAACATTGCTAACACCACATTTAGCCTCCAGCTAAGTTTCTTAAAGGACATTTTCCTATTTTTAATGAATGCTATCTAATATTTCACATAGAAAGAATTTAATGTTCAGAAAATGAGCTAACTCTGTAGATAGGTTTCAAAATTCACATGTGGTTCTTACCAGAGCTTTGATTTCCCATAATGGGAAACTTTCAAATGTCAAAAATTTAACATATGAATTTTTTAATAAATCAAGTAGATGTTTGGGTAATATACCTGAAAAGTAACAAGCTGTTTTTCTACTAGCACAAGCCTATGTACAAAGAAGCAGTGAGTTTACCAAATTATAGGCTTATTCCAATGTGTCAACGTGGGATTCTGAAGAAGGGTTGGGTAGGCATGTTTTTAAAAGTAGTTTGACATGCCCCAGGAGAAAAACAGGTTTCCTCCTTTAATAAAATTCAACTGTTTTCTGCTAAATTGTATTACCTAGCTCATCTTTAATCATTTATACCAAAAACCTCAAAGTCAAGAAATATCTTGTTATATATTCAAAAGCACATAGTGGAATCTCAAAGGGTCAAAAGGCAAATAAAACTGCTATTCAATATTCTCTTGTATTTCTAATGAAAGACAGACAGATAGACAAACAGAAAGACAACAGCTCTAACACACCAGGAAAACCAATTAAATTTTTTTTCAATG
This sequence comes from Mastomys coucha, assembly GCF_008632895.1. Classification (NCBI taxonomy): domain Eukaryota; kingdom Metazoa; phylum Chordata; class Mammalia; order Rodentia; family Muridae; genus Mastomys; species Mastomys coucha. Next base: position 20,378,081 of record NW_022196912.1, on the reverse strand, counting down.
TTCTCATGGTTAAATTTGTGTTACCTTCTTAGGATGGTTCTATAAATAGAATTTACTTAAATTTCATCTATGTTCTCAACTGTAAAACAAAATCAATATAGTATATATGAGACATATATAATAAATTTTATACAGTTAAAAAACCTATTAACTATTTACCCAAAATAAATACAAACCTACATATTCTTTCAATCACTATAAAAATCAGCATTCTAATTATTTAAAGGTGCTATCAAAGAACTGCAAACAATGCTAAACAAAGGCAATAACAAAAATATCCAGATATAATAGTGTATATAAAACTTACAATTGACTCAGTACCCCTTTTCTGTTCTTTTTGGAACCTACAGTATTGTAAAGATTTATTTTCAATTCTATGTGTATAAATATCTCCCTGCATATCTATAATCTACCACATGCATGTGTGGTATGCATGAAGGCCAGAAGAGGGATCCAGTTATAGGCAGTTGTGAGTTATCACATGGGTGCTGGGATCTAAGCCAGGTCCTCTATGAGACCAGCCAGCGATCACATCCTCTAACATCCCCTTCAATTAAATTAAATGTAGAGCTTACTAGATTTCTAAAATCCATATTCTTTTATCTTTAATAAGCCCATAGAAAGTCTCACTAAGGTCACAGAATAAACTTTGTAAAATCTGTTTACGAACTAAACTTACCATCACAGTTGCTGCACAAGGTTAGGCCTGGCCCTTGATTATAGAAAAACTGCAGTGAGTGATGTGAAAACTGGACCCAACTGCCACCTACTGTCTGAATGTGACGAGACTGAGTTCCTTGTTCTACTTCATTTCTACCAAATCTTCCACTTTGTCCATACTTAAAACCACAAAATACCTTTTTAAAAGCGCATGTAGAGAGATTTCTAGAGTTCTAAATTTGAGTCTTTCTTATTATAAATTATAGACTCAGAGATAAGGATTCAAAGATAGAGGCTTGTGTGTAAATGCCCATAAAGGAATGGAAGTGGAGAAGGGCTGAGGCAGGCAGAGAGACAGAGAGAGACAGAGACACTGAATTGCTGTGAACAATGAGGACCAGTCCTCTTCTGGGAACTCTACAAGACAGCATGGAACATACCTCCAAGACCATCCAGAAAAACAGAAAGACTGGAATCATCACCCATCAGTCCCCACCCACCTCCGGCTAAGAGCTGCTCCCCAGGCACTATTTTCCCAGCACCTTTAATAAGTTCTGTAGATAGCTCAGAAACACCAAGGTAGAGCCACGGGCATTTGCAGAATACTTTATTAAAGCCTAGAATGGATGAGAGTTAGGCATCTGCCATCAAGTCTCACACAATATTTTTGTCATCATCCTATATTACATAAAAATGGTATTGTTGGGTTGGAAAGATGGCTCAGCAGTTAAGAGCACTGGCTGTTCTTCCAGAGGCCCTGGATTCAATTTCCAGCAACCACATGGCAGCTTACAACTGTCTTTAACTGCTGTTCTAGGGGATCTGACACCCTTACAAAGACATATATGAAGTCAAAATACCAATGTACATAAAAATAAATACATTATTTTTAAAAAGTAGTATTGTTGTATGTAAACACTAGAAAAGAATTCCAAAATGGTAAAGTAATTCCCTAGTAAGAGAATATAAATATGCGTAGCTATTTGAGCCCACAAAAAGGAATCTATGTTTATAAGTTAAGGCATTTCTATAAATGATTTTCATCAAATCTGCAAAACCCCTTACTTTCTAAATCCAACAGCTTACAACAAATAGCCACTGCTAAAAACAAACTATGGAATATGGTATAGTACTCAAATAAACAGGCCTAAAGAACCAGAACCAAGCTCTTGTCCTAGCTATATGTTGTGGGAAGAGATGCTCAATAGCGATTGTCCAAGACACCAAGGCAGGTCCCCACAAAGCTGGAGTAGACTCCCACTACTGCAGTGTCCTTCCACTGCACACACACCTGGCGGACACTGGGCATGTAGGCAAAGCCACTGTAATTAACTTCCAAAGTTTCCCAACACCATGAAATACGGACAAACACCCACGGGATATTGCTTCAAGGCAAATCAAGCAGGGCATCTAATTATCACTTAATTCCATCTAGAATTCCATATGCTTTAAAATATCAATTCTACCCTCATGGTTTAGTTCAAAGCTTGATTTCAATAGTTAAACCCAGAAACTGGAAAAAGCTTCCAATTAAAAGGTTTATACCACTCCAGATTGTAGAAAACACTTTATTATATTGATTTCTTCTCCATCTTTCAAATTTCAATTCACTAAAATTGAACGAGCAACAACTGAATGTCTATTTTGGCCTATATTCAAATAAATTTCAAATAAAAAAATTTCAAAAAGAATTCCATCTATAAAAAATTAAGTTTAAAATACCTCTATTAAAACTGATTTCACAGTTTTAACATGTTTTACCTTAAAACAAAATTCAATCAACATATTCTACTTTGTTTTTATTTTTTCTTAGTTTTTATTATTTAAACATATAACATTATATCGAGTTCAGGAATAAAGAATAAAAGTGAGTAAATTTTGAATATTTTTCAGAATTTTGTGTTGGTAGATTTAAAGATCAGAACTCAGGTCCTGCTTATATGGTTGAATATCGTTCGCTGGCCTTCAACTGCTTTTTAATAATGGCATTTATGTTCTCTTTGGTTTCACTATTTGGATGACAGAGATAATATACACAATCATATCGAAGTTATAAACTAAACTTTGCACCTGAACATAACTTATTAACCAAAAAAACTATAAATGCATTCTATTATGGCTTTCAAAATCAGAAGAACTGGTTCAAGAATTTCTTCCTACTATTTTGTAAGGTGACAGCCAAAAACTACTAACATTAAAAATAGGCGTGGGAGACACCCAGGAAGGAAAGAAAAATAGAAAAACAATAGACAAACCAGTCTGAAATCACCAGTGAACCCTGAAATAAATGATATTAGAAACATCAGCCTCCTCACATAGTACTAAGAATTCAGATACTGCTAAGCAAACAGACTCCACCCATACCAATATTAAAAAGGCTAAGGTCTCAGGTAACAGCACTACTTGGGAAGCATTTATAAACCAGGACAGTCTCTAGTGATAGTATGGCATGCAATGAGATCCTATTTACAGGTATAGGTTGGCCATAATAGGAAAATAGCAGTCTGCCAGCTGCTGCTACTCCCATAATACTTTGACACTGTAAAACTCTTTCAGTTGAGTACACTTTCTTTTCACTGATATGGTTGTTCTTCAATTTGAAGAAGTGCTTGCTTAAGAAAGCAGCCATTTTTTAAAACAAGCAAGCAAACAAACAAACACCTTCAATTTGTGTTAGGAATTGGTAAAAATTTGCTTTGTACTGACATCTTTACATTTAAAGAATTAGCCCAAGGTTCTAAGTATCATTTTAACAATTTGCAATCTATTAAAAATTAATGTTGTTTAAAAGCATTCTGATGTGAAATATAAATGAAGTTACATTTAATTATAGTAATTCCCATTTTTGTCCCTATAAATGTATGTATATACACACACACAATTATTCATAGAACATTTTCAGTTGGTATCACTGCTACTTTGAGAATCACTGATCTATTGTTTGCATATTTCCAGTGACTTGATGAGAACATAGTTAACAGCCAATTTTTATCACCAGAAATTTTCATATACCCACTTCACACACACCAGAAACTTATGCTCCTTACTCCTCTTTTTTTGGAGATAGAGTCTCACTACATTGCCCTGGCTGGACTGGAACTTGCTACCCCAAACTGGCTTATAATTCACAAAGACCCAGTTGTCTCGACCTCCCACAGGCTGGGACTAAGGCCAAACAAACAAAACAAAACAAAACAAAACAAAAAAAACAAAAAAACTCCACCTTAGACTTATTTATACACAACAATTCTATTCCTCTTGAGTGGCAGTCACACAAATATTCCAAGACTACTTCTTAAATTTACTCTCTTCAAAAATAAATGCCATCTATTTCCATCAACCACCTCATGTTACACACAGGCCTTTCTGTTTCTCCTATTGTGTAAACTTTCAGACTTAATACAATGATGTACAATTTCCAGTCTAAACAGCACTATGTATGTGAGTTACTAAGGCTCCTCAGTATAGTTTCTAATGACAGTATTTTTGAAAACCATGAACATTTTGAAAATGCCTAGGTTTTTAGAGCTGACAGTACCACCTGACAAGTGTTCTGGGACCCTCACCGACAAAGCAGTAGTACAACTAAAGTTATGTGAATTAGAATTTTCAGCTGGGTAGTGATGGCCCACACTTCCAATCACAGCACTCGAGGCAGAGGCAGCCAGATCTACAAAGCAAGTTCTAGGACAGTCGGTGGGTTATTTAAAAACAAAACAAAACAACAACAACAACAACAAAACCTTGCCTCAAAAATGAAACAAAAACAAAATCTCTCCTTTATTCTGAGTTTATTACAGGTCACTGTTTCAATAAAATGAGAGTAACATAAAAGGGGACCTTTTCAAGTCTTTATATGGCAAAAGCCAACAAATCATTTTAAACATGTCTTGTGTCCTGAAATACTCACGCAAAACCGTTCATTTGTGACAGGCCTGGTGATGCATACCTGTAATCCCAACACCAGGGAGGTTGAGAGCAGCCTTGGTTACACAGCAAGTCAAACAACTCATTACTGCCATTCCTGATTAGTTTACAGCAGCAAAGAAAACTCAATGAACTTCATTCAGCAAATACAAGGACTTCAAGGTGCTTTGACATTAGTCTCCAAGAATTCCAAATTTTCCCTTCTTCCCACTTACCTGTGTAAACATTCAGTAAGAAATCCAGCTACTGACACAGCATCAAATTAAGAAGATTCACATGGCAGGAACATAACAGCCACCTGTTGCAAACTATTGCTTAATTACTGGGCAACTCTGAACTACAAATGAATTATACCATCTAGGATAAGAAGCATTAAATTATGGTCTTCAGGCCAATTGCAGCATTCCATCTTAGTATAAATTAAATTTTTATTAAACATATAGACATGTGTTTGTTACATGTTGTCTATGGCTGTTTTTGTATTACAATGGCAAAGGAGAAGAGTTCAGATCAGAGACCACTGTAAGCATATAAAGTCCAAAATAATTAACTGGGCCCTCACAGAAAACATTTGCCAACCCCTAATCTAGGGGAATGAACTACATGCTTCCAAAACAATGATACCTATAATAGTAGTCACTGACTAGAGCTCAGGAAATACTATCCATACTGTAATAGACAAATAGTCCAATAGATATTGGACTATCTCACTGCATTGGACTGTATCACTGCTTCTTTCCTCTTACAAGGACTCGCTGCTCCCAGGACAGAGTGCTCACTTACCTGCTCACTTAACTTATCTCTAGAGGAAGATTTCTTAAGAACTTGACTACTGGGAGAGTAGGGGACTCCATGACTATGCATTTTTGTGCAATCTAAGGTAAACAAAAGGTTGCTGAAAATAATTCAAAGATTTTAACAAAGAAAATGTATTATAGAATCTCACAATAATTTCTTTCACATTTTATATTTGAAATACAAAACTGTTAAAGGCACTTAAAATAGGAAGGCTAAGTCCAATAATTTAGATGATACCTTCATTTAATAAAGTGAACTAATTTCCACTTTCTCTGAAATAACAACTTTTTCACTTTGATTTTCCTATGTAGTTAAAATAAAAATATCTAAACCAATCACATACCAAAGTAACATTTGAAGGCAAAATCTATTACAAACTAAAGTTGCAAGGAGGTCAACTGCATACTGCACAGATGAGGACACTTCAACACCGTGTGGAAAACACCAGTTCAGAGACTGGTTAGCTAGGAGCAAAGACAGAAGGAGCGTTGGACAACACTGCCAGTTTACAACTGTTTCTACTCTAGCACAAGTAATCTAAAAAGAGAGGGCAAGCTGAAGCTGGGCTACTCCAGGGTTAAGAGGAGCTCTGCAAGCAAGACATACAGCACTGCATGCCTGCAATCCCAGCACTTGGGAAGCTGAGGCAGGAGAATCATTCATGAGTTTGAGGCCATCCTGGGCTACACAAAGTTTCATGTCAGTATGGTCTACACAGGCAAATGATGTCTCAAAGCAAATAAACAAACAAAAATGTGCACTCCTAGGACTAGATGTCTCTTTAATGTTGTTTTTCAAAAAACTATTCTAAATTTATAGAAGAACAATAAATGATTAATTGAAAGAAAGTCTTTAAAAAAGAAACAATTACTTCCTTAACAATTTCTCGAAAATTAAAAGAAATGATGCTGATGAGGGGTGCTGTTAATCTGATACAATCTATTGAAAATGTAACTTGGCATATTTTTAAAGGGCCTACAAAGTTATCATATAAACCATTTATTTCATTTTCATGACTATATCCTAGAGATGGGTCTAATTTACATAGAATGTCCATACCATTATAAAATTGTGGAAGATTAGAAACAGCCTAACATCCAAAGAGAGAACTATTTTCATACAGTATAGCATATTATGCAGCCATTTTTAAAATAGTTTTGATAACAGGGCACAACGCAAATGTATGAGCACTATAATCTCAATTGTTATTGCACACACACAAACACATACACACTCATAAAAAACACAAGGACTACAAGTAAATACAGAAAAACATTTAACAGTGTTATCTCTGGGGTAGTGAGGCTGTAGGTAATGGATTTTTCTTCTGACTTTTCAGTATTTTCAAATTTTATACTCAGAAAACATTATTTTAAAAATTCACTATTGTTGATTCAGAAATTTTATAATCTGTATTAAACAAGAAATAAATATTTATAGTACTCAAAAGCATATCTAAATAATGGAAAATAAAACACTGATGTATAAGAGTACATTCCCTAGATGTATAAGTAGGTAAATTTTAAATCTAAAAGGTAGTATTATTTTCTCCCATTCTCGAGAATAGAAAATTGATAATAAGTAAGAAACGTAAATCTCCAAAAGAAATCCAGTGCAAGGCATCTAAAGCTTGTGCTACGTGGGTATAACACTGAAGACATAAACAATCTCCAATGTCATATAAACACCCAGTGTTATGTTAAAATAGGTATAATGAACAACATGCATGATGGCTTAATGAGTTAATTAATACTTTTTTCCCCCAAAATGACTAGAATAAATCTATGATAAAGAAATACAACACCATACCATTATTTTAGTTGGAAGAGCCGCACCAAAAATCATGCCCTCCCCAAAAAAATTTTTTTGCAGGACTACCAGAAGTCCAGTAGGCCTTGTTACTATCATTGTTAATGATTTCTTGCTAAAAATTCAAGTAAAAGAGTTAAAGCAGTAAAAAACAAAAACAAAAACCATAGTGGTGAATGGTCTGCAATGACTTGAAACACAACAACTGACACTCTGCAATGTCTTCATTTGCAGACTATCAAACACAGTAATTGAAGTGAAGGACTAAGTCTATTTGTTTTGAAAGCATTCTTGAATTTATATTGTACTACAATATAATAATGACATGAGGGTATGTCACACACAAAAGTGCAATGACTATAGTTCTGCAAGTTAACTTTAAAATTATATGACTATAATTTCTGTGATTTAAAAAAAATCACATAAATGTAAAAATAAAATACATTCTAACATTATCACATAGAAGCTGAGGCTTGCCATTTTAACAAAAATTCTGAGATAGAATTAATAAAAAACAATTTCCATTTAAACCACAAAGCAATAAGTTTAAATCAGACTATTTTGAGTTGTGTAGCCCTTTATTAGCAACTAAAATAGAAGGTATCTGTTGTACAGCATGGGTAGTAATTGTCTATAACTGGAGGTTTCTTATATTCTAATACACATCATTTATAAATGCAATTTCTTTTATTAAAAAGCTCCACCCTTTGTCTGTGTACAATTTGCAAAACTATTCTGAAAGCGGAATATATGTGCATGAGTCTGCAAAGAGTGCAAATTTCAGATATGCTAAATGCTTTGCAAGTCACTGTGTGCCAATTGGGCAAATATTTTGATTCCAGCCTTCCTTCCACTGCCCAAACTAGAAAGCATTTTTAAAATGAGTTGAAATTAAGGAGGACTACACCTACTAGAAAAGAAGAAGAGAGTTCTATGAGTCTGAGGTTTCAGAACCCCCCACACCAGAACCAACATCTTGGTAGAGGCTAGGCTGGACCCTGGACAGAGTACGAGTCTGTGCAGGTGGCGTCCCTGAGGATCGGCGCTTCAGTGGACCGTGAGGGCTCCAGCTGCGTAACTGACTGAACTGTCTTGCCAGCTTCTACACTGGCTTGACTGGGCATAATTCAAAAAGGAAAAGCTCATATTCATTCCATTCTTCTGAAGCTCTGTGATAGCCTAAAAAAAGAAAAAGTTGATTATGACAGACATCATAAAGAAACAGATCATTGCAAATGTCAGGAGGTTTGCCTACCAACGTGAAATGGATATTTAACTCTCAAGTATAAAAGGTATACTCTAATTTAGACTTTAACTGTGTACTGGTTCATAATTTCTTTCATTAAAAAAAAAAGCCCTATTTCATTCAATTCGGACTTTAGGAAATAAGTGCAGTTTATTCTAATATAAGTTCCAGAAATTAATTTAGGTCCCTGATAAGCTTTTCCTTCAAACAATCTTAACTCCTGTAACAATATTTAAAAAAGGCTTGCTAAACATCCATAATACACAACTGTCAAATCATGGTTTAAAAAAAAAAAAAAGACCTTCACGCTCCTTGTTTTGACTGTTGTCTGTTTCTTTTCTATGCCTTTCCAAACAATTTAAATGAGCCCACTGTGTGATGTTCCTAAGCACATATTTTCTCATTCTTCTTAAAGAATATCATATTTTAAGAAAATTCATGGTTATTTATTAGGAGGTAAACAAATATAATTTAGGTTTTTAAATTCCAACTAAACCAAAACTTCACTCTTGACACACTTTGTTTTGTTTGGGGTTGTTTGTTTGAGACAGGGTCTCAATTATGTAGCTCTGGCTGTCCTAGAAATCACTCTGTAGACTGGCCTCAAATCACAGAGACCCACCCACCTCTGCTAGGATTAAAAGTCTGGCTTCTCCTAACATTCTTTAAAATTGTTTAAAAGAGGGAGGAAATTACAATCTATCTTGCATTATTAAATGACAAAGACCGTCCATTTAATTTTTGATAGTGACTAAAATATTCATGTGTATATGTACCCAAGGCTCTACACACACACACACACACACACACACACACACACACACACACACACACACATCAATCTTCTGAAAAAAGTAAAGCATATCAGAATTGACAAAGTCAAGAGAAGATATGCCTCTCTTCTAAGTAACTGTGTTATGTTAACAGGTACCAGAAAGAAACTGATGCTATGTACACAAAGCCAATGATGTTCTCAGTGCACTACGATGATAACAGTGTAGATATTTTGAAATAAGACAGCATTAGATGTTAAACATCAGGCCTGCTGAGAGTACTCACATTTAATAACACCCCAATGGGATGTCTTCCACATATAGTATTATGATATTTCTTCAAATAATTGCTAAAAGATACAGGATCTAATTGTTCTATAATACTCATACCCTATAAAAAAAGACAAAATTTATTATTTATTATATTTTAAATTTAATTTCTCTATTACACATAGAAAAAATTACTAAACAATCATTGGAAAATACAAAATCATTCATGAAATATAATCTCATAATAGTTAACTACAGATAGAGAAAATTCCAGGTTGTTTCCTAAGTTTAAATGCTTATAAGCCATATTTACAGTTGACATTGACTCTACAACACATTTCAGAATATTATATTTTCCTTAAAGAATAATTACAGAAGTAAATCTGTGAAAGTTTCCATAAAAAAATCTAAAAGTAAATTTGATGAATAACCGTTTAAAGCTACAAGTCTGAATTATAACTGTGTAAGACTTTAAATGCTCATGCTTATCTAGGTCTCTGATAAGAAAATACAACAAACTAAGAACATACTTAACATAGTTTATTTCAAAACACAAGAGACTGATGATGAGTTTAGTAACAGTTTTTATATAAACCATTTATAAGAAGGGAAGTTTTTCACTCTATTTTAAACCAGCATCTTTGAAGATTCAAAATAAGAAATTTTAGAGTGCCACTAAACAAACCACCATGAATTGAACAATTGTTTATACTAAGTTTTGCAGTCTCCAAAAGCACTCAGATATTTTAATTGTTTTATCTTATTTATTTGTGTGTGTATACACATACACACACAAGAGACTGAAGCCATTCACTCATGGGGACATTTGTGGGAATCAGTTCTCTCCTTCCACTATGTGGGTTCCAAGGACTGAACTTAAGTGGAAAGGTTTGGTTGTGAGCATTTTTACCCACTGAGCCATTTCATCAGCACATATAACACATTTGGCTGGGGGGGCGAGGGGGTAATGGCGGCTTGTTTTTGAGACAGGTTTTCTTTGTGTAGCCCTGGCTGCCTGGCTGTCCTGGAACTCACTCTGTAGACCAGGCTGGCCTCGAACTCAGAAATCTGCCTGCCTCTGCCTCCCAAGTGCTGGGATTAAAGGCGTACACCACCACTGCCGGGCCATCTAACATTTTAACATTAAAACAGGGAAGCTTTATTCACTTAAGTAAACAAGTAAATCACTGAAGCTATCTAATTTATTTACCCAGCCCTTTCTAGATCAAGCCCTTTTTATATATTTATGCTCAATACACTAGATTAATGTCTTCTGGGAGAAATGTAAATGGTCCTTTCAGTGAACTTAATTGACAAATTCTACTTTACTGTCAAAGTCTGTTCATGTCTTTAACAGGTAAGGAGCACAGAATAATCACATGAATAAATAATCAATAAATAAAATAATAAAGTAATCTAGAATATAGCAACTGTTAGTAAGTAACGTGTAAGTTTTATAGTCAAAGCTTCAAAACCTTAACTGTACAAGAAACTTGTTCAGAATATCCATGTTTCATAAACATTATCAATGCTAGAAAATATACCCAAGACATAAGAAAATGAGTATAAAATCACTTTGCTTATACATTAATTAGCCAATCTATAACTAGTTTTTAATGCTACATTGGTTTTCTCCATGGGCCTTTTTCAGGTTGATAACATTTGGTACAAGCTTAAATATTTAAAAGTTAAGCCTAAAATATACAATATGATGCAAAGAAACAATGTAATGCTAAACCAGTATGTGATAATACTAAGATGGAATTGTAACTCTCATCTAGAAACATGGATCGTCAAGACATAACTTTCCTATGCATGAAATGGGGCATAAAAAGTTTCTTACACAAAGTTCTGTCTGAATCATTATTGGCTTTATGAAAGAATAACAAGAACTACACTCACGATTCCCCGATCATCCACATAACTACAACTGCTGTACACAGTATGACAAGTTTAATGCTCCTAAATGAAAGCTAGGACAGTTAACTATAAATAGAATCCACTTATTAATAAGTTCTAGGATGAGAAATTCCCACATACATTTTAGTAATAAAATCTCCAAGCACAGCTGGAACAAGTATCATACTTATATATTGATAAGAATTCAAAGAGAAGAAAATTAATTATATTTAAAGGAAGGAATTCTAATTAAGTGGCAAAGAAGCCCTTAATGAAAAGATAAAGTATTACAAATGTAGAGAAAACACTACTAAATAAGGAGCTCAAAATAAAGATTAAACTTGTTAAATTATAAAGAGAAACTAAAAATACAAAATGAAAAAATGGCAATCAAGAGACAAAGTGCTAAAATTTAAATTATTTCAAGTGTATTAAGTACCTACTAGATGAGAATTAATTCTGTTTCATTCAAACCTCTGACAAACATGTTTTAATGCATGTCTTTATAAAGAGAAGGTAGAGGAAATGGGTGCTTTTCTCATGAGTCAACCTCTTCAACTCAGAAAATTTACAAAATACATAAACAAAAACATGAGGATAAAATTATTAATGGAACATCCACTGACCAATATAGAATATTGGCAAACATGTCACATATACTTGATAAGTGTAAAATTACTAATACCCAACTTCCAAGAGGACAAAAATGCTAGAACAATGCAATTACCAAAATTCCAAGATGATAAAAAAACAAATTGCTTCCCAAATATGCCTAACTAACTTATCTATTCCTATCAACCCTAGGAGTTATGATTAGTGAGTGTCCAGGCAACAGAAAATTTCCTATGGTTTCATATAGTCAAAGCTTGATTATTTGCATCAAGCCAATATGCAATGCAATGAGCCATCACTCATTTCAGCTTTAAGTAAGAAAGAGATATTATAAACACTCAATACTGATTTCAGCTTCAAGTAAGAGATACCATAAACACTAAAGTCTACCTATCTAGAGTATGGGAATACTTCATAATTTAGCAGTATTAGCTAGAAATCTGCAGAATACATGCTAAGTCCCTAATTTTGGGATTATGTATATTAAATTTATCATTTTGCTGACTCTCCAAGCAATGGCTAAAAAACCATGATGTTAAATCCCAAATGGTCAATCTGAAACTAAACAGGGGATACTGAAAAAGCTGCAAATTTAAAATCCTAGTAATTATCCTCCCATTTTTAAAACAAACAAAAGTGTATCTATAGTAATCAGAATAGCTACTGTTATAACACAGAAGTAAATCTTACTGAAATAACACAAGTAACATGTTTTCTAGGCATTTAAATAAGAAAAAGCATGTCTTCTTAAATAATGACCACACAATTAATAAGCACATCATCAAGTATCAGAACTGTAAATCCATTCATTTGAAGATAGATACTTATCAGGAAAAAGGAAATGTCCTAGTTTCCTGAAAAGCAATCAAGATAAAAAAAAATTAACAGTACAAATAATCCTATACCAAGAACAAGTCAAAGCCTATCCAAAGGTATTAGTGTTAAAGCCAACACATTAATACGTAACTACATTACAGAGAGTACTGTCAAGTCTAATAAAGAAGATAAGGCATAAACTCAAGAGAAAGAAGCCTGATTTTATAACAACTTCTCCTTTCAAAGGAGTAGGAAAAAAGAAAGATGATATTCAAATAAGGTGACTAAGTTAAGCTGCAATAGCATTTTTAGATTCTCCCTGAAAAATAATTTGCCAATATTCATAATAAATGCCCCCAAATTCACATAATAAAAAAGGTATACCCAAAATTAGCATAATAAAAATGATACCACACACTACATATTGAAAATACATGTAAATATGGCTAATATTTTAAGCACTCAAGAATTTACAAGAATAATGTCTTAAAATACTTTCTGCTTATTGGTATAAAGACTAAAGCTAAAGAAAAAACAAAAACAAAACACTGAAGTTACAAAATACTATTTACCAAAAAAAGATAGTATATAAAGTCATAGGGCTTTCAAACTGTAACCTTCTACACTACGGTTATCTTCCTAACCATAACAATTATAAGACATATTTTATTTTCCTATAAACATTTTTTCAGTATTTTTTTCAGTTTCTAGGTCATCCAGAGGTTCTTTTGCAATTCAAAAACAACTTAAGTTCTAACACTTAAACAGCAATACAAAGATTGTTCCAATTTAAAAAAAAAACTTGATTAATTCAAAAATTCTGAGCAGATACAATCTAAACTCTTATAATTAAAAGCCCTATTGGACTTTGAAAATGAATTAGTTCTTACAGGTTGAGCACCAAGATACTTGACAATAGAACAAGTTTTTTTTGTTGTTGTTTTTTGTAGATATTTGAATATTTATGTGTAAATAAAATATTCTGGAGATGGCAGTGAAGTCCTAAACACAAAGTTCATCACTACTTGCCATGTGCTTCCCACATTGCATTGCCTCAGTCGTCACATAATAGTGTCAGTGTACCTCCTAACTGTGGCCAGCACATGTGTGCAGGTGTGCAATTTTCATTTGTGACATCATGTCAGACAATAAGAAAGTTCTGGACTTGGAAGTATTTCAAACTTTAGATTTTAAGACCATGGATATTCAACTTCTAGTATATTCAGAATTACACTTTTAAACACTTAAAAAGCTACATGAGTTTATTGAGCTAACCAATATTTTCTTCATATAGTCTAAAAATTAGCTTATAAATCAAATTAACAGCATGTTAGTAAAGACACACTTATGAACCTTTAAAAACTTCTATACAGAATATATTTCACAAAATCACAGCTTCAACACACAACCACAAAAATTAACTACAGCCGGGCGGTGGTGGCGCACGCCTTTAATCCCAGCACTTGGGAGGCAGAGGCAGGCAGATTCTTGAGTCTGAGGTCAGCCTGGTCTACAGAGTGAGTTCCAGGACAGCCAGGGCTATACAGAAAAACCCTGTCTCAAAAAGCCAAAAAGCCAAAAAGCCAAAAAGCCAAAAAGCCAAAAAGCCAAAAAAAAAAAAAAAAAAAAAAAAAAAAAAAAAAATCCAAGTCAAATGTTACTTTAAATATTAAACTCAGGTACACTAACATAAAATAAATACTCTGTGTTTGTTTTGAAGTTCTATCCCATGCTATTTAAATAAATGTTTCACGTAAGGTTTTAGTAATTTGACATCTAATGAAAATCTGGGGCAAACATAGAAGTCAGTTTGGGCTTTGTTGTTCTACCATACACAGCTCAGTCTTTTAATTAACAAAACTTTCCTAAGCTAAACAGAAAAAGATCTAAGAGCCCTGCACATAATCAACAGATAAAGGGAGGTTACCACAAACTCACCTGTAGAGCTACAGCTACAAAGATGCTGAAACTGAGACTACAGATAGCTCTTCTCAGAGTCCCATATGTGACTTCAGGGTAAAGACAGGATTGTTTAACTATTACCACCACAGGCAGCCTAACTATCAGTATGGCAAGATTACATCTCTCTGAACTAATAAAGACAACCTGTTAGTGAAGAATTTTTGCTTATCAAAGTATCTTAATTTGATCCATTTTTTTCCGATTCTACTGTTACCATCCCATCTCTAAGTTAAGGCCTTTTCCCTAAGACACTCCAAATGGCCAGCTGTTTGAGATCTTGTAAAATCTGCTTTCTATACAATGAACAAAGTAATCGTCAAAACCATGTAAATTACATAGAACAGTCTGTAGTTCACATAAACTTTTACTGTGAATTATACTAAACTAAGCAATAAAGAAATGGTAGGTCAAAAAGCAAAAAGTACAAAAAATAAAAATAAAGCTGGGCTGGGGGATACCAAGGGGGCCTCCACCCTCTTAGAGGAGAAGGGAAGGGGGGATGTGAGAGAGGTAAGTGCAGAAGGGGGGAAGCGATCAGGAAGTATAATGAATAAATTAAAAAGTGATAATAAAGCTGGGCAAGCTGACAGAATAACTGTTCATATGAAGACCATATGAAAATAGAACATACATATTTTTGGTTGTCCCCAACACCAAGGTATTTTAAGGTTTGGTATGATCTAATGATGCTGATGATAGAAAAATTCCATAACAAATAACTGTCCTCCACCCATAAGACTTTTGACATGTGGCTTAAGAAGTCCTATTTCTGGGCTGGCGAAGATGGCTCACTGAGTAAGAGCCCTGACTGCTCTTCTGAAGGTCCCGAGTTCAGATCTCAGCAACCACATGGTGGCTCACAACCACCCATAATGAGATCTGACTCCCTCTTCTGGAGTGTCTGAAGACAGCTACAGTGAATTACGCCGGAGTGAACAAGGTTGGCAGAGGTCCTGAGTTCAATTCCCAGCAGCCACACACATGATAGCTCATGGCCATCTGTACAGCTACAGTGTACTCATACACATAAAATAAATCTTTTTTAAAAAAAAGTCCTATTTCTAATTACCTGTACCATATCTATTGCGTCTAACAACAGAAAAAATTTTTCATGGTTTTAATAAAGAATGGATTTCCTAGAGACTGAATCATCATCTAAAGGAGGAAAAATATTAGTTTCTTTTATTTACGAGTTTTATTTATTTACTAACAATTATTCACCTTTTGGGGGGAAAAAAATCAAGTCACCCAGCAATGCCCTGGGTAATTTCAGTAACAACAGCAACAGCTATGTAGATGTCTCTGCTTATTGCTGCCGCACTGGTACTATACACAAAGATCTAAGTACTTCACTGTGCTTTTCAACACAGACGTGTATGGATATTTACATTTAAGACATTAATTTATTATAGATTATCTTCCTTTCATTTCACTTTCAGATTAATGTGCTCATGCTTTTAACTGTGTTTATAGGAAGATTATTCATTTATCACTTGAAAACTATTTGAGTTCTTATGTTGTAATCACAAAACATTGGTTCTTACAAGTTATCAGTGAAGCCGACTAAGAGTTAGGGAACAGCCAGGCAATGGTGATGCATGCCTTTAATCCCAGCACTTGGGAGGCAGAGGCAGGTGGATTTCTGAGTTCGAGGCCAGCCTGGTCTACAGAGTGAGTTCCAGGACAGCCAGAGCTACACAGAGAAACCCTGTCTCGAAAAACCAAAAAAAAAAAAAAAAAAAAAAAAAAAAAAAAAAAAGCTAGGGAACAAATGCTGGGAGGGTGGAGTGCAGAATGTCAAACTAATAAACAAGGTGCCCAGTACACCCTCCTGGGAGGATTAAGAGCTAGCTAGGTAAGGAGCCAGGAATGGTGGTACTTCTAGCTATTGGGAAGTAGAATCTGAAACAGGCCATTCTTTGTGAGTTCAAGGCCAGTCAGGGATACATAGTTAGACCCTGTTTTTAAAAAACTAATGAAACAAAGACTTGAGGTATGTAAGTGAAATAGTTAAGTATAAGAAGACTGAAAGGCTGAAGCTGGAAAAGGGTAGCAGGCAATATGAACCAGCAGTTTGCCCAGAGCCAAGTAAAGGGGTGTTTGGAGGGAAGCAGAGTTGCAGATCATGGTGGACAGACCCTTAGGTCCTTTGACTGTAAATACTAGGCTTTTTACTGAAACAGGCCAATACTATACATCTGGCCCAGAAGACACAATCTTTGAGCCAATGACACAAAAACTGTGCCAAAACACAATCTAATTGGAGTTTAAGCATCTGTTTGGGATTTATTTTCAGGAATGAGACTGAAAATGACAGCCATGGCTGAGGACATATAAGCCACCATCACCTGACTTAGAATAGTCTGTAAAAACAGGCTCTTATGAAGAGAAAATCACAAGTTTTCAATGTTGCCATGTTGAGTTTGGAAACTGTTTATGACATTCTGATGAAACACTAAGCTAGTGCCTGGTAAATACACACATACTCATAGATATACACACACAATGCTATCTGCTTTAAAAATTCTTTGGTGGTGAAGAAATTTTTGAGCCTGATGTTGAAGTAAGATATTCTGGCACATGCCTGTAATCCAGACAGGTTAAAGCCAGGAGGACTGCAAATCTGAGGTTACCATGGCCTAAAAAATTACTGTGTAATTAAATAAACAAGGGAAGACAATTTTAATAAAAAGGAAAATGTTACATGCATATCACTAAAAAATAGCTCTCCTACTTCACATACACAGCCATTCTTCCTTATAGATTAATTGTGGGGCAAGGGCACATTATTGATCTAGCAAACACCAAACCCAAGATATTCATTCCTAAACAAAGAAATGAAAAAGTAAGACTGATGGAATCACATGAGTGATAAGATTTTGAGAGTCAAAACTGTCTGAAATTGCAAAGTTAAAATTTAAAATTACTTTAAAGGTGATTAATGCAGCTAGGGATTTTGAAATAATCTCAATTTCCATCTCAATTAAGAACACAAAGCTAGGTATGAGTGGAGATAGTTTTATATCACTATTCTATAAAGGGCGGAGCATCTTGGTTAAGAACAAAGCTAAGGATGAGTGAGGGTAGTTTTATTTCACTATCACTTAGAGGGGTGGTAGGTAGGGATGGTATTAATGCTATTGTCCAAGAAGAGTATTAGAATAGGAAGAAGAGTGGAATGTGTGCGATGGAGCAGCTCATCCACCAAGCAAGGCAGCATTCAAACATTTTCTTTCCAATTTAGTTTCTAACTTTAAATAATGTAATTCTTCTGAAATTACTTTTACAAAGTTCATAACTTCATATTCTTGTTCCTTGCTAGTTAAAAGCTTTCTCCTCTGTGTCATCATTTTTACTTTCCCTGGAGCAGAATCCTTTTATTTCCTCACCACTAATGCCAATATATCTCTGTGACCTAACTCTTTCCTTTCCCTCCATTCTCTCTGGACAATGGCACTGACCACCTTACTTTCCACCTGTCGACCACACAGCAATGATTTTAAAATGTTTATTTGCAGCCATCTACAGTAACTCATGCCTAGAACCCCAGCATTCAGGAGGATGAAGCAACAGGAATTCTCTGAGTTTGTGGCCAATCTGGATTACGTAATAAATTCCAGAAAGACAAAGTTACATTGTAAGACCTACCTCAAAAAAATCGTAAAGAAAAAATGTATGCTTATCACCATTCAGACATGTATTTGTGCTCTATACCAGCAATGCACAATTAAAATATAATGTAGGGCATATACAGAATCTAAAAAAGTAGTAGTTGTATTTAAAAAAAAGATAAAATGAAAGAAATAAAATAAATTGTAAAAGATTTTAACACACTCAATTATTTTATTAGATAATCAAGATAAAAGAATCATTATTACAGGGTTCCTGTTTCATTCTAAGTGAATCTATATATATTTTATACGGGCAGCATATCAAGTCACATTATTCATACTTCATTGCTCAGTAAATACATGTGACTAATGGATGCAGTTTTGAAAGGTGCAACCCTATGCCACATCTAAAACTGAATTCATGTATGGTATATTCAAATTCAGATTCCTTACTTAAATATATTAGTTACTTTGACCAAATGGTCTTCTACTAAAACGTGTAAAATTGATATGAACATATCACAGGCTTATAAACATATAGAATCTTAAAATAACAGTAACTTAAGTATCATCAAGACAAATAAGGACTAGAGAATTTAGAGGTCATACAGCAAATGGCTAACAACCCTGCAGGACCTTAAAGGTCACACAGCAAATGGATGACAGCCCTACCACCCTGAATATTCCTTAAAATGCCCACCAAATTCACCTATGTGACATTAGATTTAAAAAATTTAAAGTACAACTACCAATACTTTTAAAAATTAAAAATATAATTACATCTTAAAATTTTACATTTAGAAAAACAAGGTAAAATGCAAAACTGGAAAGCCCAATGGCAAAAAGGAAAAAGAAAAAGGAGAAGAAGAAAAAGAAAAAGGATAGTAATCTAAGTATCTACAAAACGAACAAGGGACAAATGGAGAGAAAAGCAAATTACTTGTACTTATAAAAAGTAATCCAGTTTTCTTAAGGTACATTCTATAGTAACTTCAGTAGACACAGGCTAAAAAGACCACAGACATTTCAAAGTAAATATGCTGAATGAAAAGTGAAAATACAATTTAATATAAAACAGTAAGACTTACAGGAGGTTTTATAGAAATATACCAAAACCCAAAATTACAAAATTTTAAACTATAAAGTTTACTAACATAGTTAAACTCACTTTAAGAGGTTTTCAAAAATCTGGAATAAGGTGTAACTCCTAACAAAACATTTCTGAAATTTTAAAAACACTAAAATGATGTACTTGCAAAAAATCCTGTAGTATAGCAGACAAAATTTAAGTTTGCTAAATTACTAAAACCTAGTATAAATTTATGTCATCAGACTCAGAACACATGTGCAGAGGCCTGAGTTTAATATATGCCAAAGCAAAAACAAAACAAAACAAGACAAACTTTAAAAACAATTAAAGGGCTGTACTGTCCTTATATTCAGAATCAAAAAGATGATAACTGAAAAACTTGAGTTTCAGTCAAACATTTATAGTTTTGGGTTACATATACTTTATTAAGTAGTTCATACGAATGTCACCATCACTCAATGGTAATAGTTTGGCCTATTAAGAAATCAAATCCAACTATTAGATACTAAGTTATTCAATAAATTTCAAAGAACAGTAACATAGTTCAAAAAGACTCAAAATAAGTTACTTCAGATGGCCATCTAATTAAATAGGAATTACAGCCAGTGTGCCCATCCTTCTCCTATGGGGGCAGCTTGACAGAGGTCATAGAATAATATGCTGCTGCCCCTAAAACCAAATATTTCTCCAAAAACATAATTAAAATATGTATCTAATTGTTCTTAAATATTCTCATAATCAAACAGAAGTATGATGAAAGAAAGTTCTTAGAGGATTTATTCATTTGAGGACATACTGCATTTTGTACTTTTAATTAAAGAAAGGGAATGAACTGTTAGCCCATTGCATATTTTAACATATTAAGTCTCAAATCACTAATCAGGAATTAAACAAAAGGATTTACAGCATTAAAACCCCACACCTGAAAGACTTACCATTTTATCTAGATGTTCAATGGATCTATAAATCTCCCCCTGGGATTCATCATAGTAACTGTAACGGAACCTTTGACCTTGAAACAAATATCATGTACAAAATAAAATAGGGAAAAATTAGAAGCTAAAAAGAAAAGAAGTGCTTACCAAATAATTTCAGTCCTCACAAAAGGCAAAGCACAGCTTAAGCCTCTGCAAGAATCAGTTCCCAAGAGTCCTCAACATAAAGAGGCATACTTGGGAAGATTATAAAGAAATGATACATCACCAGAATTTGAAGATGTTAAAAAAACTAATTCATAATGTAGAAACTTTTAAATCACCAGCAATATAGGAATAAGGAAACAAAAGAGCTCATGGTTACAAGAAGCATTGTTATACATTCTGTCAGTCTATATTGATGATATACCCAAAGAGAATGATTCAAGAAAATCTGTTTAAGCAAACAGTGTAACAAAACAATGAAAGTTTATCACTGTTGATCTCTGACAGAAGCAATGTGTGGGACAGTGATACTTGTTGCCTACTTGGCTTTTATGGTCATGAGCATTTTAAGGAAAAGGATTGATACATGTGCCTTGTACAATGTGAACAGAATTCACAGAAGAATGGGTCAATAGCCCTACTCTGAAATGACCCCCCAATTAAGAATACAAGCACAAAATAGTCAATGTTCAGCTGTTCTTCTACCGCAGAAGTTAAAAGGAAACTTAAAAACAGTAAACAGAAAACAAAGATTAAGAAAATAAGTAATATGAAATCTTTGTTATGTTAATATCTATAACTAATAACAGATTACTTAACTATGATATATATCAGATACCCCTAATATAGTTTTCAGCAATGTGGTGGTTCTTTAATGTTTCCTTTTTAATTTTTAATTACTTTATGTGGGGAAGCAGGGTGCCTGCATATATGTCTGTTTACCACACGCAAGGCTGGTGCCTGTAGCAGTCAGAAGAAGGTGTCAGTTCTCCTGAACTGTAGTTACAGTTGGGTGCTGGGAATTGAAGCTGGGTCCTCTAGAAGCTATTATTGCCACTGCGCCCCATTTACCTAATTTTTAAAGCTTTGCCAAAATGTATTTCTAATAGTGTTAGGCTTAACGTCTACAGCTCTACAACTGAGAAAGCAGATTTGGTTGGATTATCATGATATTTTTAAGTTTCTTGTTCATCTTATTAAAAACAGTATCTTTATTTAATGCTCAGGGCAAAATTATAAAATTCTCTTTCATAAATTTTTTTTAAAACATACTATAAAACTCAGTATTCCTTATGTTGGTGCTAATCTTTTTTGTTTATTTTCCTAAAATACACCATATTCTTTAATTTTCTTATTTTAACTGTTTACATTGCCTCCTATGCCACTCAATGTAGTAACTATTAACTTCCCACCAAGCTATTATTAAAGTTCTCTTGTAACTGATACCTTAGAATTAAGCAAGCTGTGAGCTAGAGTCTACTTTCTGAATGTAAAACAAAAAATAACTGCATGCTGCCATGGTGTGAGATATTCTATAGTCTCTGAACTGGAAGAATTCATAAAGACAATAGTGATCACCTATCACCCAATGCCTCTATATTTTAACTCAATTTTGTGTGTGCACATGCAAATGCACACACATGCCACAGTGTGCAAGTGGAGGTGAGAGGACAACCTACAATGTCAGTTCCCTCCATCCACCTTATGGATCCCAAGGATCAGATTCAGATTTCAGACTTGGTGGCAAGAACATCTACTCATAACGGCATCTTGCCAGCCTTCAATGCCTTTATAGTAAATAAGCCACCAAATCTTTTTTTCAAGTTTCTTAAAAGGCAGTTACAGCTGTGCTTTTCTTCCAAGAATGTGTACTACACACAGTAAGTAATAAGGACCATGCAACTATGAGGATGTGTGCTACACACAGTAAGTAATAAGGACTGTCTGACAATGAGGATGTGTGCTACACACAGTAATAAGAACTATTTGACCATAAAGATGTATATTACATATAAGGAATGTCTGACCCTGAGGACTGTAAAATTGACCCCATTTTTCTCACTGGCCAGGAAGTTGTGAGAAAACTATGTAAAGAAAAATTTGTGACTGAGGCAGTCTAACCTACTGACTCAGTTCATCAGTACTATACTCATGTCTACTTCAAAGTTCATTTCATAAAGTTGGCCATCTTTTGTCAGACAATTAAGAACACTTTACACAAGAAAATTCTGCTTCCTTGTCTCTCTTCTAAAAATATTCTATGAGAAATCAAAGTACTCTCTCAACTCTTTATAAACTAGACTATTTCAGGTTTATACAATTGTATTCTCTTTTCTCTGCTTCTGGAAATAGCTGTTCCTTTTAGATCTCTGTAAACCTTATACCTTATACAAAGACTTCTATGCCTGGGTGCTTTAAGATGTTCATTTGCTACTTAAGTTCTTTCTGCTCACTTCTAAGTGAAGCACTGTTTTTCAAGTAACAACACGGCCAGGAAAGCAAGAAAGGAATCTGACAGTGTGTTTAAGTGACATCGTATCATACATATGGCCTTTTACTTTAAAGTATTTCTAAACAAAGCCACAGATGCTTGAAATACTTTAAAATACTGAAATCATTGTGCAATTTAATGCAATGAGAATATACATAGGAAACCAATTGAAGCAAATGTTTAGTATTTTGCTACCTGTTATTTTTGTCACCAATTCACATCTAGTAGCATAAAAATTAAATATAAATGGTTGAATATCTCAATAAAGAAGCTAAATTTGCAGTACATGTAGCTACTAAATATTTTACTCATAACAGTTAATGCTGTTATCATGATGATCATTAAAGCTGTATAAGTATTTCCAAATTCTTTGACCAACCCATTCTAGTTAATAGAGAGACATCATTTAATCTGAAGTAAATAGTTGCCTTCATCTTGCTTGGCCTGGATATATATATGCATACCCGCACACAAGCATCCATATGCATACATACAAATAAATAAGTCAACCATTGCTTGGAAACCGAGTCAACATACTTTCTTCTTTCTTATTTAAAAGTAAATTTCTCAAGATTTCATTAATAAAGGAAATAGCAGTCCTAGCATAATACATTGATCATAAATACACCCTTAGTTTTCAACTGCTCACTTAAAATAAATTTGGATTCTATGTATCTCATGAGGAAATATATTTTACTGTTTTTATATTTCTGGCTTTCAGGGCAATTATAAAGCTGACTGGAAAAATCCAACTGTGTCCACAGCTGGAGGGTGGGAATTGTGTATCCTTTTCTAAGTATGGATAGAGCATATCACATAGTAGAGAGGGTGGGAATTGTGTGCCCTTTTCTAAGTATGAATAAAGCATATCACATAGTAGAGAAAATTACTTACCTGAAACTTATCCTTTCAGAAGGTACACTGGGAAAATGGATTCTTTGAGCCCCTGTTTCAACTTCAAGTATGAGCTTTCTAGCTTTAAGAGCCATGGACACCGCCCTAGGGGCAGGACAAGCTCTGGAACTCCCTAGTGAGTATGTCAGTGGTTTCTTCAGGTGCCTTCCCTCAGTTCTTTTCAAATTCAAAAGATGAGAGGAAAAATAACCCAAGGAAAAAAAAATCCTGTAAAGCAGAAACCTTACTCTTTGAGGGAAGGAGGGTAGCTCATTTGTGAATCCATTCCAGAGCACGCTTTCTGAGAAAAAGAAATACAGGTAAGTAATTTTCCCATCTCCAAAGGTGACTGGTGATTAATGAGTGGATTCACAGGGTGTGGAGAGTAAGCTCCAAGGATGTCTGTTTAACACACGACAAGCAACTAATGAGGACAAACAACAATGAATGGTACAAGAACCAATACTATGTTTTAAGTATCTCAAAACAAAAAGAAAAAATTAAAAAGCTCAATATTATGCTATACACTAGACTATGAAATAACCAATGACCTATAATGTTCATCTACAAAACCCCCAAAACATCATCAGTAGGAAAGCCTTTCAAATACATAAAAACTGTTCTGTGTACACCTACTTATCACGTGCTAACAGTGAGCCATTTTTCAAATGTTTGAATCCTTAAACAAATCCATTAGGGACATACATTACCAGGCCATTCTACAAGAATGACCTAACCCTGGACACCTATAACTGAAGTCACAGTAAAGAAAAAAATGTATTTCACAAAGGAAATACTGTCTAGTCCTACCAAATAACATCATCCTTTCTAACAACTAGATGCTATCATCTGCTCATCCTGAAGTCTGTTACAATGGGAAAGTATCAGCCTTATTATAATCAACACTGCAAAAGATCACAAACATAAGCCTGTGATATCAAGATGTACAATGGCTTGAAATGACAAACATTCAGGCTTGAATAAGATACACTTTAGAAATTAGCTAGCATTACAGTTCAAACTTAAGCATTTCTAAAGTAGGAAGGTCTCTGCACTAAGAACATGAAAAACAGTATACATGAATCATTTAATGAACACCACAGAATATCTGAACATAGTATACATTTTATTGCTACTTTGGATAAGGTCACTTTGAATAAGTAACTTAAGCTTCTAAAAAAAGAAAGAAGTGATAAAATTCTAAGCATAATTTAAAATGCTGAAGAGACTGTAGTAGATTATATTTGTCATAAGCACTTAGTAAATTGATTGGAATTGATCTGTAAATCACTATAAAGGAAAATTAATAGAAGATTATTTCTAATATGTTAGGTATGATTTTGTTTAGAAATTTGCTAGTGGTTTATTAAAAGTTATGCTAATGAAGGCTGTCAAGAACCTAAGCCTGTAAACGTCAAGTCTGAGAAGACATAAAACAAACAGTAACAGTGTATATGGAGAATATTAGACTTGAAACTTGAGAAGCAGAATAAAAATTAGATTAACTGAAGGAAGTCCAGCAAATTTCTCCTACACAGAGCCATCCTCCAGGATGTAGAAGACAGTGAGTATACTAAGTATTAATAGAATTTAATAAATATATTAAGTATTAAATCTTACTAAGCCAAGATAAAAATCCAAGCTAACAGCTAAGATGAAAGGAGGGTTATTACTACTGCACACTAGAGTCCTGAGGCATCCATCTTATGTCTACACTGATGGCAAGATGCAGAGCACAAACTGAAATGCAGAACTACACTTGAGGGAACTCAACCAAAGAAACAGAAAGAATGAGATAACAGAATACAGGTTCCTGCCTTTCCATGCCTTGTTCCATTCCAAAACAACACCAGAATATTTTAGTCTCTCTACTTTTATGCCTCTGGTATCTCCCTAAAAATGAACATCTATTAAAGCAAAATATATTTTTATAAAAATAAATTAGTTTTATAATGGGATACCAGCTGATAAGTAAAGCCAACAAGGAAAACTATACTTCCAATCTGTAGGTCAGCTTCCCAAGCATCTCTACAACCAAGTTTTTCACTATTTCCACAAAAGCTGGACAATGAAGAAAATGAACTAGGAAAAAAAAAAAGGTAGTCACTACCAGTAGCGATTCAATAGAATCAAAGAAATAGAAACAAAGGTCCATTGTGCACATGTATCAGAGTAATTTCTGACGTACACCATAATCAATTAATCAGTTTTACTTCAAAAACCAGCTTAGAATTATGAAGAGTCTAAGGCAATGAAACTTTTAAAACCTCTATGTACTAAAGAGCTGAATCATTTCTCTGAAATTATTGACAATTCACCACTATAATTGGCATATGTCATGTATCATGTACCATATCTTTACAAGTGGAAAAAAAGTGCAAGGTGCAGTGGCACATGCACGTGATCCCGCTTAGGGGGACGAAGGCAGAAGGATGCAAAGTTCAAGTCAGTCTGAGATGGCAAGATTCTGCAACGGGGGAGAAAGAAGGAAGAAAAGGAAAAGCAAAATAAAACACCAACCTTCATGAAGAGCTAAACTGTTAACATAGAACATAAACTTCAGAATACACAATTTGACTCCTGCTAGCTTAACCTGTGGTTAGTCAGCTAGCCATTCACCTTAATAAGCATGGATAAAGGAAAGTGTTATATGTTACAAAGTGACAATTACTACTTCTTATGGTGTCAACTTTAAGTATTTACCCACACTAACACTATCTCCCATATTGCTGGCCAAAAGACTGAGAAATAGTCTGCACCTTCATATGTCGAGTGAGCACTTAATGAGACTTTTAGTGACAGTGCTGATGAAACAGAGCACCTTTAACCACCAAATGTGAAGACACACAGGCCTGGGCACAGCTACCATTTACCTGCCTTACAAATGCTGAGGGTTTTTAATGCTCTTTTGTTCAGTTATCACCTGGAAATCCTATAATATTTCTTTTTTAGAAACTGTCTAGGTAGCTTTCTAAGAATCTGTGATATATATATCACTCAACTGTAGAGTAAGGTGTGTTTGCACTAAGAATGGTTTATTAGCTAGGTAGTAGTGGTGTATGCCTTTAGTCCCAGAACTTAGGCAGAGACAGGAGCATCTCTGTGAGATCAAGGCCAGCTGGGTCTACCGAGTGAGTTCTAGGACAGCCAGGACTACAGAGAAAAATCCTATCTATAAAAACCATTTAAAAAAGTTTATTAGTGATATAAAAAAGATGACTCCCACATAAAACAGAAATCTTACATCTATTAAACAGGCATGGTGGCACATGCCTGCAACCCCAGCACAGATGCAGAAAGACCGTAAGTTTGAGGTTAGCCTGGGTAACACAGTAAAAGCGTATTATAAAATATAAATAAATTAATTAATTAATTTGGAAGAAAGGAAGGGAGGGAGGGACACCCCCTCACACACACACACACACACACACACACACACACATTTTATGTGGTGTTTATTGTGGCTGCACATATTGCCAACTTAGAGACAGCAATCTGGAAACAGCATCAGAACAGCATTAAGCAATTTATAAAAGCTTTCAAAGAGAAAAAACTACTTGCTTCATGATTCTTATTTCTAAAATATGAGCATATCTTGTTACTGACAGAAACTCACAACATTGGGAAAAGCAACCCTGTATCATAATAGTACCCTTTACTTTTAAAGATCAACTGTGACTCAATCTGTAATTCCTAAAAAAGAAATTCCCTTCTAAGCTTTTATTTGGGCCCTAGAATCTTAGTAAGACAGTTAACATGAATAAAAAAGTACTTTTGCCAGAAAGAAGAGCGTAAACTAGACAGCTGAATGAGTTACTGAAGATCCTCTGAGAAGTGTTTCAAAGGAAGCTCAGCTATGCTACACCCTAAGACAGTTTCTGACCTCAACAGTACAGACATCTTTTCATGGGGAGGTGGGCCTGTTCTGTGCATTCCAAGATGTTCAGCAACTTCCCTGGACTCTACTCGTTTGATTCAGAACCTCACCATCCTTCAAAATCTATGAGGTTTCCAGGTATTTTCAAACCTTTCCTAGGAGAAAACTCATGGAGAACTAGTGAAAACCACGGTGTTTATTCTAATATCTATATATCCACGGTACATATTCTAATATCTATACTACAGAAGATAGAAGAGCTGAGAGTATAACTTAAGTGTATTCGGTGAAGGATGCCAAAGAGAACCCAAGCAAAGCAAGTAAAATGCTATCAGTTCTCACAAGAGAAAGCCAGGGCTCCCTACATATTTTCTGGAATTCTAGTGCTATATCTTAAAAAATATAGTTTTATGTTTCCTTATAATAAAAAGGAAGAGGGTGACAAATAGGTATGACTTAAAATAGTGAAGAAATAAGTCAAAGAGTTATGTCCTAGAAGAAATGGAACTTTAAAAATATTGTGACACATTTATAGATATATGAAAGCAAATAGTACTCAAATACAAAATCAGTTTACTGAAAGAGGTTATCCACAATGTACCACTTCTTTATCATCTAGCCACTGTAAAATATCCTTCCTCTTAATTTATAGTAATCACAAACCCACTTAAGAGTCCTTATTTTTATAAAGATCACCAGTGAAGCCTAGAGTGCTAATAGCCTATATGTTCTAATATTAGAGGGTAACTAAAAAAAACTGATTGCAATTATGAGAAAAAAAATATTCACCAAAAGGAAAAAAAGACACTAATTATAAAAATGAAAATCAGAAAAGGACCAGTATAGCACACACTACTTTTCTACATTGTGAAGAATTTGTTCTATCTACCAAACCTGACCTCAAAGAACCTACTATACATATGCACACAAATATGGGATTAACAGATTTTTAACTCCCACTAACGGAAGTGTTCAAAAGCAAGGATGCCCTCACAGTGTGAATCCAATTATACCAGTCGCCTTTGGAAATGTGCCTATATCCTCTGCTGATCCTTTTTAAATGACCAAAGGGCTCCTTCATGCACTTTTAAACATGGCCACTACAAGTACAACTTTCCAAAGAGTGATAAAGAACTGAGAATCAGAGCTTGGAATGAAAAAAAAAAAACCTTTAACCACAAATATAAAACATCTACCATATATTAAAACTAGAACTTACCCCAGTGGCAGAAATCAGAAGAAACCACAAAGAGATTACTAGGATCCGCTAGATATTTACTGAAGAGTTTTCCGAATTCCTGTTCCTTTGACTCACTCAGAGCTCCAACCAGTACAGGAATAATGGTAAACTCATCTTTATGGCTTAAAGAAAACAGAAAAAATACAATAAAATAAAAAGGCATTTAAGATTTAAAATAATTTTCAAATTACGTTGGCACTAAAAAAGATGAACATTTATTAACAGTGATTATGATAACAGATGTATTTTATTGTTGAATTCTTAAAATCTACAAAAAAGTTTGAAAGCAGCCGATTTAAAAACAAGTACAGAATACTAAAAGCATCTACTTAAGTCACTAAAATATATACTACTTTAAGTAAGCAAAGCTTTGGTACTGCCAGGTATAAAATATGCTCAAAAGTGAGTCCATTAGACCAACACCACCTACTCACAAAGGCTATAATCTCCTACCCAGTCCTGCCATTTTAACAGAGCATTAGTCCTCCTCATCTGCTTTAATTTGACCCTGTGCACATACACCATTTCTGGCACTTAGTCTATAAACCTGACAAGTATAACTTACAGACTTGACTGTGGCTCCCATGAGGCCTGTCCAGTGCACTCTTATACTTACCCTAACTGTCACATACAAGTCAACTTTAATACAACTCAAAATACATTGATATCCAGGGTAACTGAGAAGTAAAGGATATATTCATTTCTAGTACACCCACAAATCATGGTATATCCAGTCCCCTTTGACTCTAAGTCTGACACATTTAGGAAAAGAAACAAAGCAGATACATAACTGTGATTTAAGTAACTATGATTTGCTTCATTGTATAAACTATTTAAAATTGTTCATTATAATAGAATTATAATATATATTATATATAAATGATCCTAGAGTTAAAGTTTTAGAAGCATGAATTGTGTTTGTCTAATTTATTTTGAATAGGATTTTATAAATTCAGTACTATAATAACTGCCTTTAAATGTTAATAATCTGACACTTAACTGACACAGGACAAACAGAATTCATAAAAGGGGTGGTTTTATTTTTCATACTAAGCTCCAATAATCTCAAAATAAATGTTGGGTAAGCTCCATATCACTAAACCAGGATACCCAGAACCCCTCCCCCATAGCAACCCCCTTACCCTCATCAACTTCGACATAAAGATCATACAGATCTCCAGTCCCTCTGCAATGCAGGGGCTTCTTAGGCAGAATCTGCATCTATGGAGTAAGGAAAAAAAAAAGAAGCTGGCAGAGGAAGCTGCCATGGGACATCTCATTCTTTGATTCTTACTAGTTTGCTTAGTAACTATACAGAGCAAACAGGGGCTTCTTCTTTAAACAGGTTGATTATTAATTATAAGAATTTTGGCTTCTCATAAAAATTTGGGAACTGCCAGGAATCATTCTAACCTCAAAAACTACCTACAAAAATAAATACATAAAGATCATCAAAGAGAACACAAATAATTATGACTTGGAAGGAATCAGCTGTTATGAAAATTGTAAGGAGCAAAGGAGAAAATTATAAGGGAGCGGAGGAGATCTTAGGATGAATATCCTTATCTGTAAATGGATTATACCTACAAACCTATCTGATGAACATTATCACAAGAAGCGCACAATAAGAAAGGGCCAACCACAGACGACCTGCTCTGCAGAAACAGCAGATGCTTCTCCACAGACCCAGCAACCCTTCCAACAACCTCAGTGAGCTTATACACCCATCTCTACAAGAAAAGTCTGGTCCTTCACAGAATCCATGGCACTAAACCATGGCTGATCACTTCAGCCTTTCTTAACTTTTTTTTTTTTTAATTTACTTGTTCTCTCTCTCTCCATGAAGCATGAATTAGAAAAACAGAACATTTGACTTTGAAAATTTTAAATATTTTTAGATTTTAAAATCCAGGTTCTAGAGTTGAGTTTTCCAGTAAAGTATAAAATCTACCCACAGAAAACAATTATAAATCTGGATAAAGCTTTTAAATGTATTGTATGCACTTAAGCCAACTAAAGAGGAGGAAAATAATGTGGCTATTCATGATAGGTAACGACTTCCCGTTAAGAGCAATAAGCTCTCTCCATCTTTGCCCAGGTCCACAGGCAGAGAACACCGACTACAGCAGAAAAGCTGTCTACAGATTGCAAAGTGCAAAATAGAGAATCCCTCAAGTTCCTTAGCTGAAATCAATGGAACACACCAAAAGCCTAAAGATTAGGCACAAATTAATAGAGAAATATTAGAAATGGAAGAGTCACAGACTTAGTAAATTCTCCTGGGGCTGGAGAGATGGCTCAGCAGTTGAGAGTGCTGGCTGCTCTTCCAGAGATCCTGAGTTCAACTCTCAGCAACCACATGGTGGCTCACAACCATCTCTAAAGGGATCTAATGCCCTCTTCTGGTGTTCAGGCATATATGCAAGACACTGTATACAATAAATACATAAATCTTCTTTTAAATTTATTTTTTTAACACTCTATATTTTATCCCCCCCCATAAATAAATCTAAAAAAAAAAATTCTCCTGAAATCCTAAGGAAAGAAACTTTCATTCTCCACAATACTTTGGCTGACCCAAAAGATCCCAAGATCCTCTGAGTATTCAAGAGAGGAAACCTGCAGTACCTACAAGGCTGTGGGAGGGAAAGTGGCTCAGTTGTAGAGTGCTTACATAAGACATAAAACAACCAAACATTAGGTCAGAGGTAAAATAGAAACCCACTGAGCTTGTCGGAATCTGCTCCCCAAGGACACACCACTAGGAGAAGGTGAAAGCATTCTAGGCTTGGGATATTTAGGTTCTATGTAGCAAGTATAGTCCCCAAAGAATCATGTGTTTGAATCCTTGGCCATAGAGAATGGCTCTATTAGGAGGTGTGGCCTTGTTAGAGGAAGTGTAAGATGGTGGAAGCAGAGCTTTGAGGTATTAAATACTCAGGCTATGCCCAGTATGAAACACATCCAATCCCCTCCTGCTACCTTCGAATCAAAATGTAAAACTCTTGGCTGATCAAACACCAGATCTCCCTGCAGGCCACCATGCTTCTCACCATGACTAAATGGAATAAACCTCTGAAACAGTAAGCCAGCCCCAGTTAAATGTCCTTTGTAACAGTTGCTTTGGTCATGGTGTCTCTTCACAGCCATAGAACTCTAAGTCAGGTATAGCCCATAAGCAATCATTTGCTAAATACTAAACTATGATCCCTGGTAAAATCCTTGAAAGCCGAGTAAAACATAAAATTATTATTTTCTTAAAAGCTGAACAGTCTGATCAACAGAAGTACATAGTGGGAAAAACATTCTAAAGCTGAAATGCATATAAAA
This sequence comes from Mastomys coucha, assembly GCF_008632895.1. Lineage (NCBI taxonomy): Eukaryota > Metazoa > Chordata > Mammalia > Rodentia > Muridae > Mastomys > Mastomys coucha. The sequence goes on along the minus strand of NW_022196912.1, from coordinate 20,345,856 downwards.
TGCTAAACAATAAAGCCTGCAGAGAGAACATGAATAAAATCAGAATTCAGTTACTACAGAACTATATATGATCCATGTAAAGAAACAGCAAACTTCGACACTCTAGAAAAATAAGAGCTAATAAATGCTGTCAAGATCAGCTCAACACTTGGATTTAGCAGACTTCAAAACCGTTATGAGAAATATAATCAGAGAATTAAAGAAAACTATTAAAGACACTCCCTTAAAAATATGTCTATGTGTGTGTGGAGTGTGTCTTAAGTAAACCAACAAAGAATATCAAGAAAGTAATGCAAACTGCTTTTTTAAAAACTAGACCACTGGAAAGGGCAATAACCAAATGAAAACTTTTCTAAGTGGGTTAAAAAACAGAATTAGCATTTTAAAAAGAATGAGTGCTTGCAATTAAAAGTAGAATCAACAGGCCAGGTATGGTGGCACACCAACACTGAAGTGGGAGGATAAGGCAGGAGGATTGAAAAGCATGACCAGCTCAGGCTACAGCCCCTTGGAGGGGCTTCCCCTTCTCTAAGTGGGGAGGAAAAGAAAATGATAAATTTAAAAGACTTGAACAATAGAAAAATATTTAAGAAATATAAAGAGTATTGGAGAATTTAAGACAGTCTGAAGCATCCAAATGATCTTAGGTCCCAAACAGAGGAAAGAAAGAGAATAGTTGCTACAAATGTTCTAAATCTCATGGAAAACATTAACCAAACAAATCTGATGAAACAGAATTTTCAAAAGATCCTCATCTAATCATCCAACTAAAGATGGGGTCCACCTGAAAAATTTAGAACTGTTGCCTCACACCAGTCACAAAAATTTATTAAAACTGAATGTAAGAAATTTAAGAGCTAAAACTGTAACTCATCTAAACCATAGGGTCGGTGAACATCTTTTTAAAGAGACCACAAATCATTTAGGTTTTCTGGGCAATACAATATCTAGAACAAACATATTCAGTATTAATTAGAGAGATGGTAGCAAAGACAATATACTAGTGACAGAGTATAACTAATTTCAAATAAAATCTGATTCACCAAATAATATTATGTTGACACACAGACTTGTATAAAAATGTTAATAACATTAGATATAATATGTGGTCTTACTGGCAAATAATTAAAATGTTATATATTTCTACATAAGAAACCTAATCTAGAAGAGCTGAGTATTACTCTAACATTCAAGATAAGGCAAACTTTCCCCTAGTGTCCCAGCACTCACAGGGAAAAATAAGGTCCCCACCCCCCAAACAAAAAAACAAACAAAACAAACAAAAAACAGAGAAAGACAAGTGGTTTCTAGTACATAAGGGAAAGATGTTACCTTTCTGCACTGTGTATTCAGATACTGACTTCTATGCCCAGACATCTGGATGATGCATGGTTAAGCATCTCTGGTCTCAATGTAAAAAATTGTTTTCTATCATCTCTCATTGGTTAATAAAGAGCTGATCAGCAAATTAGCTAAACAGAAAGAATAGGGCAGGACTTCTGATCCCAGACGAGGGGTCCCAAAGAGACCAGGAGAGGGAGAAGGTATGGAGCGACCGTGGAGAAGGATCAGTAGGATTCGATATGAGATCGAGATAAGAAAGCAAGCATGAGAACACACATGGACCAGAGCAAGCCAGAGCAAGACTCAGATGTAAGTGAAGGGCCATATGGCTGGGTAGTAGCAGCCTAGCCGGGTTAGAATAGCTCAGAACATGCCCTCCTTAGTGCCAACAGCTTGTTAATAAAAATAACAAGTCTCTGTCTTTATTTTGGAGACAAAACTGGCTAGAGCTGGTGTAGAAACACCCTTTCATTACTTGTGAGCAAAAGGGGGCTAAGATCCCCTCCCCTCCAAAATAATACATTTATAGAAAGGAAGAATTAGACAGGTCCAGTGTTAAGCAGTGAAATTTTTCAATGTGTTATTATAATGACATATATACAAAAGGCACTGACAAAACCACAGAAGACACAATTAAACTCAACTCAACTATGGACTTAAGTTAATAGTGGTATGTCACTATTGATTTATCAATTGTAGCAAATGTCTTATACTAACACAAGAGATTAAAAATGAGAACTACTTATTATGAGAAACTGTTATGTTCATACTAAGACATCTTGATATAATATTCTTACTTGGGGATCTCACAAATATAATCTATAGGCATAAGCATTATAATAAACCTTCATTACCATGCAAAGAATAAGGATATCTCTTATAAGTATCCTCAAGTTATCAAATCCTAACCATGATGAACTTTTAAGATTGGAAAGAGCCAGTGAAAACCGAAGATTAAAGAGAGTTAGACAAATGCTCTATGCCCAAAACAATGGCAATAACAAAACTGGCATGTGCTTTAAAGGAATACTTTTGTAAGAACATGAACAGCTGGTGACTTTTGTTTGGAGGTAAGTACAGCTATGCAGTATGTTAACTTTCCAGTCTTTGTCTTCCTAAGTGCTAGGATTTCACACACACAATACCCCATGTCCAGCAATGAAGAGTTTTGTTTCCTTTTTGAAGATTTATTTATTCTTATTTTATGTAATGATGGGTGTTTTGCCTGAATAAAAATGCTTGTACACCATAAGCATGCAGTGCCAGATGAAACCAGAAGATAGTGTTAGATCTCCAAACACTGGAGTCACAGACAGTCATCCAAGGCCATGTGGGTCTTGACAGCTGAACCCACCCAGGTCCTTCATAAGAGCAACAAGTGCTATTAACAGTGAGCCAATCTGCCAGTCCCAAAATATTGCATTTTCAGTCAAATATTTTCAATGCTACTTCTTACTTCTGCACATTTTTTTAAATTAAAAACTTATACTTTGAACTGTAGAAACTTAGACAAAGAAAAAAGAAATAAATATGGAAAAAAATGACCAGAGTAAACTGAAAAAAAAAACCAGAAATTATGATTTAATAACAATCTGAAGTTCATTTTTCCAAAATATAATTCTTGCATATCCTCTTAATTTGATTTTCTTCAAAATCACTTATGTTTGATAATGAAAATTATTGTGAATTATACTATCAAGGAATGAGAAAAAGAAACAAAATAAAATGTATAGGTCTTAATCCCAGCACTCAGGAGGCCCTGGCAGGCAAATGTCAGAGTTCGAGGCCAGCCTAATCTACAGAGTGAGTTCCAGAACACCTAGGGCTGTTACATAGAGAAAGGTTATCTTTGAAAACTAAAGAAGTTCTATGTATACAAACTTCTATGCACATATCAATGAACCCTTAAAAATCCACCTGATGATTAACAGGTTAACCAGAGACACTTTCACTGCTCGTTTTACCCTTCATGGTTCTATTTGTAATTTCAAATCATGTATTATCAGAGCTGAGCAACAGATGTGTCACTTTATTTTTTCCTTTTTATAGTATTTTCTTTTCCAGTGAATATAGGGGTGGAATGCAGAAAGCTGTACATACTGGGCAAGCATTCTCCTGTTAGGCTGCAGCACAGACATCCAGTGTTTTTAAAGACTCCAGTGAGAGATAAGGAGATGGCATGGTCAGTAAAGTACCTGATACAAAGCACAAAAACCTGAGTTTTACACCCAGCACCTATATAAAAAGCTAGACATACACATCTGCAATCCTTGTTTCTGGGGAGACAAAGACAGGAAGATCCCGGGAGCTCACTAGTCAGCCAGTCTAGGCAAGAACTGAATTTTCCTAAGAATTTCATAAATTTATTGTTTTTAATAGCTGAGTAGTACTCCATTGTGTAGATGTAGCACAA
>NW_022196912.1:20339263-20341572 GCF_008632895.1 Mastomys coucha | reverse complement strand
CACCAACCAAAGACTGCACATGGAGGGGTCTGATTGTTCTGGCAGCATGTGTATAGTAGAGGACTGCAGTGTGATCATCAACAGGAGGAGAGGAGCTGGGCCCTGTGAAAGTTCTGTGCCCCAGTGTAGGGGAATGCCAGGGCCAATAAGTGGGAGAGGGTGGGGTGGCAGGCATGGGGAGGGGGGAGGTAACAGGGGTTTGTTTTTGTTGTTTTTGTTTGTTTCTTTGTTTTTTGGAGGGGAAACTAGGAATGGAGAAATTTACATGTAAATAAAGAAAATATCTAATAAAAAAAAAAGAACTGAATTTTGAGTTCAGTGAGAGATCCTGTCTCAAAAATTAAAATGCAAAGCAATCAAGAAAAACATCAACTTCTAGCCTCCATGTGGTAACATGCAAACATCTGCACATTACGAACACACACACACCTAATGAATTATCATCTTTTAAAATTTAAGATAACAGAATTATAAACATCAAAAATGAATTTAAGATGAAATTATAATTAATACATTAGTCACTTTAAAAAAATCATATAACAACTGTTTGTAGTAATAACAACTAGGGGAAGGAGTGAAGTTCAATGTTGAAGTAACTGATTTAAATAGTAAGTCTGGTATGGTGGTTCCTATCTATACTCCCAGCAAGAAGCTGAGGAAGAGGGTCATGTTGAGTTCCAAGTCATCTTTTGCTACAAGAGTGTAACACTGCCTCAACACAACACAACACAAAACAAAATACACCTCACAAGTATCCAGCTCAGAACTCATGGTCCTCCCTCCTCAGCCTTGCAACTGCTATTTATGGTCACAGGCATGTGTTGGCTATCCACAATTAGATACTAGTAACTCTTTGGTAAACATATGAAGTTTAAAAAAAAAAAAAAGAAAAGAGGATATACTTCATGATATAAAAGTCATTTTAAAGCTGGGCAGTGGTGGCGCACGCCTTTAATCCCAGCACTTGGGAGGCAGAGGCAGGTGTATTTCTGAGTTCGAGGCTAGCCTGGTCTACAGAGTGAGTTCCAGGACAGCCAGGGCTACACAGAGAAACCCTGTCTCAAAAAACAAAGAAACAAAAAAACAAAAAAATCATTTTAAAAAGAGCCCTTGATCCCATATTTGAATAAAAAGTTTTAAATCAATTAGTATCTATCCATTTTCAGTAACTAGTAACTGAAGTTATTTGGGCAAGGTCTTATACTGGGCAAAGGAAATATGGTATAAACTTTAGGTGCTCCAGACAGAGAACATACTAAAGAACTACCATGAAAGAAAAACATGAATTATTTACCTAGCATCTGAAGAGCTACCCAGTTTTATCATCTGAAAATATGACCACTCAAAATTATTCCCACCTCCAAAGGTTCAAAGTCCTTCCACCACTGGAGGTGGAAATTGTTTTTTTACATCCTTGAGTTTAGACTTGTAAATTTTTTGAACATGATGGAAGTCAAGCTATGACCTCAACAAGCTGCTTCAGCTGAACAATGAAACAGACAAGTCATTTCCTCAGCCCCCAATCAAATACCTAATTGTAAGAGAAATCAAGTTACAAACATGTTAACATGATTTACTGGGCCAAAGCAGGCACACATAGCAGAGGGCAGCACACTCTTATCTGGGTAGAGTATAAGATACCTACACATCTCACACCGGCCTTTGTCACAGAGTAAAGAGAAGCTGAAGGAAAAATAAGACTGAAAACTAAAGAAACAGTGTAAGAGCTGCTGCAGGAAGCCACATGAGCAATGTTCCCCATACACTGGAAGAATTATTTGAAACTATCAGAGTAACTTAGAAGAGTTTAAAAAAAAAAAATGAATAAACCTGTGGATGGGCAGATTTCCCACCAAAATACCCAAAGTATTAGTAGCTTTTTTATTTTTAAGTAAGTAAATACCAAAATGTATAAGGAAAAATCATAAGCTTGATGAACTGTTAAAATTTATAATAAGGAATTGATGGATTGGAAAAATAACTCATACTTGTAACCCTACCATTAAGGGACAGAAACAGGAAGATTCCAAGATCTAACTGACTGATCATCCTAGCCAAAGTGGTGAGTTACCAATTCAGTGAGAAAGCCTGTCTCAGGTCAAGTAATAAAGAGATGGAGAGAAGACACACAATATCCTATTCTGGCTTCCTTATGTGCACATATGGTACACATCCCTGTACACTCACAAGCACACACATCACAGAAATCTAGAAACAAAGAAAAACAGAAGATGGGACAGAGGGGAAGGGAAAACAGGGAAGGGGAAAGCAGGTAGGAAGAAGGCATCAGAAGAGAGATAAGAGAGAAT
>NW_022196912.1:20332618-20338543 GCF_008632895.1 Mastomys coucha | reverse complement strand
CCCCGACCCCACCCCCCGGAACCAAAGTGGTATAGCTAAACTTGCAGCTGTAAGTCTAAACTCAAAAGAAACCCTGGATAAGGCTTCTAAGCCTTTAAACTAACACACTGAACCAAATGGAAACTCAGGTACAAAGTAGACCCTTATAGGTAGCAGGACCTCAAACAACCATCCTTTTGCCTCAAGCCTCACAAAGACTAGGATGGCAGGCTTGTGCAAGGCCTGAAAGCCCATTTATGTTGTATGTATGTATGTATGTATGTATGTATGTATGTATGTATGTATGTATATATGTACGTACGTACGTACGTATGTATTTGTTTATTTATTTATTCCTTGTTTATTTGTTTCAAGACAGGGTTTCTCCATGTAGCCCTGGAGATCTCTCTGTAGACCCGGCTGGCCTCGAACTCAGAAAATCTACCTGCCTCTGGATTAAAAGTGTGAAAGCCCATTTCTTAGGAAAAAGTAAAATGACACAAATGAATGAATCAGGCAAACTATGAAACTCCTACCAGAACAGAGAAGCAACCAAGAGTCAAGGACTATTCTCCATTCCGCATCTACAGGATAAAATTGCTGTGAATTAGCCCATCTCAAGACGCTTCCTATTTTACTCTCCAATGGGAGTTCTACTGTGGTTAAATATCACATTCTCAAAAGTCTTTTTATGCATTTTTCATCTTAACATACAAGGATTCATATGGCATTTTCATACATATATCACTATACTTTAATTCATCAAACAGTTTATGCTTTATCCATTTGTCTTTTGTAAGTGTGTGAACTCCATAACCTACATGTTGAGGTCAGATGACAACTCTCAGGACTCAACTCTCACAGGATACAAAAACCAAAATCAGGATATCAGGCCTTTGCAAGTACCTCTACTCACTAAGCCAACACAATATCATTAATTCACCAATTTTTTAAAACTAAGTGTGTGTGTGGGGGGGGGTCTACTTTTTTCACAGATCTCTAAATCAAGATGACTCACACCTAAGACTGCATTCATATTTAAACTTGATGCAGAATATGGACAATGTATCTGAAATCATTACAGACGTTTGAGTGAGAATGCTCCCCAGAAGCTCATATGCTTGAATACTTAGTCCCCAGGAACTGTTTACAAAGGATTAGGAGGTATGGCCTTGTTAAAAGAATTGTGTCACAAAGAGCAGACTTTGAGGGTTCAAAAAACTTCTGCCATTCCCAGTGTTCTCTCTGCCTCCTGGTCCTGAACTGATCTTCCTTCTACTAAGTTGCTTTGGTCATGGTGTTTTATCACAGCAATAAAAAAGTAACTAACAGAAATCTAGGCATTTTGAAAGGCTACTATATAATATGTGTTCCAGAGACATGAACTGTCCAACTGAAGTGGAACTGTAATAGATCATCCACACACAGGCTCTCAACAATTGTTCCTATTCCTGTAGACACATGCTGCTCCTATCAAGAAAGAAAGTGTATCACTCTCCCTTATACTTTAGAGGACATAGATACCTTGTTCTGAAAAGCAGAAATTGGTAGAAGTGATACTGTGTCTCTTCAGGAAGTAAGCACTGTTACTGGAGACATCTAAGTGAGGGTATCTTGGTCTCTCTAATCGACCTGGGTCTCTTTATCTGTACTAAGACAAGGTGTTCCCTGCTCCAATTTTTAATGTGAAACTATGAATAATACAACAGTTGTCATTTTAAGCCACTCAATTCTGTAATAATTCATTATTCAATGATAACTAATTGACACAACACAGTAAGTATGAACAAATGCTTACTGGTTTCTTCTAGAAGTAATGTTAGGGATCTTAACATGATGTGGGAGGAGTTCACTGAACACTGAAAGAGGGAGAGTTATGAATTAGAAATGTGCTTGTAGGTCTCAAATTTCTATCTTCTTAAATTTCCTACAGTTTACATCACTTACTTTCAAAGTAACAACTAACATGTTTGTTATCTTTTAACCCTCCTTTAGAAGGTTGTTAGTTTATTGACTATATTATACTACAATCCATTAATTCTCATAATAAAATATATAAATTTTTCAACAAATGACCAAAAAAAACTTTTTGATGAATGGGAATTCTAGTTATACCAACAAATCAAAAAGATATGTATTTTTTAATAATTTTTCTCAATAATTAGAATATAATAAAAGACAATTGGTTGGGCATATAATCCCAACACACAGGAGGCTGAGGCAGGAGGACCCAAAGTCCAGCCTGGCTACAAAGCGCATTCCAGGCCAGTGTGGCACATATAGTAGACCTTGCCTCAAACAAACAAACAACAAAATACAAAAACAGAACCTAAAATTTTAATTTAATATTGCATAGGTTTTTGCAAACATCTTCAGGTTTATGTAATTCTTCGTGGTTAGTGTGAATAGATGTGAACAAAAAAGGCAATAAAACTTTGAATAAGAGAAAAAACCCTACAGTAATAGGCTAATCAACCAGAACAAATTACATAGAAATCATTGAATCATTCATATCTGAGCTAAAACAGTATCAACTATACAAACCTCAAGCTGGGTATTAGAGTCTGCACCTATCACCTTAGCAGCTGGAGACTGAAGCAGGAACTGTCCTAAGTACATAGGTAGCATGTGCTACCCAACAAGGCTCTGCATCAGAAAATAAAAAACAAGAGCCTGAGAGGTGGCTCAGTGGTTAAGAATACTAATTTCCTTTCCAGAGGACCCAGGTCTGGCTAAAAGCACCTATATGGTGGCTCACAACTGTCTGTAACTCCAGTAGTACCAAGAGATTCTATGCCCTCTGCAGGCCTCTCTGGTAAATGGTTCACAGGTATGCATGCAGGCAAAAACACACACATAAAACAGAATAGTAAAGAAGTTTTTTAAGTTCTAAAAAAATTAACAAATAAAATACCACAACAAAAAACTAATACACAAAACTGTAACAGGAAAAAAGAATCATCACAGCAATATAAAAAGCTAACTGTAAGTATGCTAGTCAAAAATAAATAATCTATATATATATATTAAAATATTAATGTAGTTTTAGACCTTATTGATAAATTTAAATAACAAATTTCAGGGAAAATAAGCTCCCTGTGTCTAGAACTACTGAAACTGTATAAAATACTAAGTATATACTAGGGAGATGGCTCAGCAGTTAAGAGTGTTGGTTGCTCTTCCAAAAGACTCAGGTTCAATTCCCAAAACCAAGATGGTGGCTCACAGCTGTCTATAACTCCCACGCCAGGGGATCCAACACCTTCACATATACATTCAGGGAAAACACCAACATACACAAATGAAAATAAATAATTTTTTTAAAAAGAAATGACATACAAAAAGGAGAAACTGATCTACAAATAAGACTTTTTTTAATTTAAATGTAGCACTGAAATGAAAATTCTAGAGACAGTTTTTCATTTTACTGACAAATCAATTATTATGTGTTGGGCAAAAGAATGGGCACTGAAATATATGGCAGAAAGCACAGCAGACCCCCCCGTTTCCTCTCCTGCTTATCCTTTATCAGGTCCTACACAGCTACATCGTCCTTGTCATCCCATCGTCATCATATGTTAAGTGAACCTTTATAAAATTCTGAAAAGATTGACTCCCAAAGATATTTCCAAATTTAAAGTATTAAAACCACAGTACCACAAAGAATATAATAATTATCCAAAAACATCAAAAAGTCTATTGGCTATTATACCAAACAACCAAGATACATCAGCCCAAACATATATGAGTTTTTTTAATTTCCATCTTAAAAAAATTAAAAAAAAAGAAATCAGGTCAATTTATATGCTCAACCTTAATAGACAACTAGTTAAAAATCAACTTTAATCCTCATAAAGACACTGCAATTTCCAACTTATATTTCACTTTAAATAAAATTTTAATCTCCTTGCTTTAACAAATTAGCTTATCCTAGGCTAAAATAATCCCAAAGAAACTAATATCTATGACTTCTCTGGGATTTCTTATATTAATCAAGATACCTTTCCATGGCTTTAGCTGTATAAGGCAAATGCATTTCAATACTGTGTTCGTCTTCATCTGTCTGCAGAGACATGCGTTCAAACATTCCTGTCTTCCATAGCTCTCCGTAAACTAAAGAGATTTCAAAATATATTAAAACAAATATTAATGCATACATTTATTTTATATGAGCATCCAACTATAAGCTATGGCAAGAAACAAAAGCACCACATACTTCTATTTTTTTTTTAACTCTAAGAGAAAGACAGAATGATTAATTTTATTACATAATATAATGCATATAAAGACTTACCATTTGGATAGTAACATAGTACATTTTTTATCAGCTCCTTTTAAATTTCTAACTCTGGGTCTAGGCCATTCTTTGAATTTAAAAAATGTTCTAGCCAAAACAGCTCATTAGAATTCCTAATATAACAGAGAAAAATTGCCAATCTATTTGCATATAAGATTAATAATAGTCTTTTGGGGTTTGCTTTGTTTTTATCATTGTGTAATTTTTACTTCATGTTTCTACCATACCAAAAACATAAAATTCTCACTTCTAATACTATCTTTCCCAAAATCCAAACTTTAACTTACAGCACAAATCATAAATCCACCACAGAATTATGCCAACTTAAAATGATCTAGCGATCTAGTTATCTCTGATGAGCTATACTTAAAATAAAGATTGTAGAGCAATATGTGAAATTTAGTACATAAAACACAATGGAAAAGCAACTTAGAGCCAGGGCTAGTGGCACACAGTAATACCCCAGCTACTCGGGAGACTAAAGCAGAAGGATCACAAACTCACGATCAACCTAGGCTACAGCGTAGGGTCATGATCTGCTTGAGTTCACCTCGCAAATTCCTTTCTCACAAAAGAAAGAAAAGAGGGGGAAGAGGAACAGGAGAGGTGAAAAAAAAAAAACAAAAACAAAAAACAGAGGGAAAAGAAATGGTAGTTAAGATCTCATTTCTAAAAAATACCTTTTAAAAAAGTATCCATTTTTTGCTTGTACCAAACAGGCCCTTCAAAATAGGGGGAGTGGGAGGCACATGCATGAGAAATGGCTCAGTAGTTAAGAGCACTTGTTCTTGCAGAGGAGCAAGGTTCATTCCCAGCACCCACATCCAGCTCACAACCGTCTACAGCTCCTGTTTCAAGGGATCCAAAGCCCTCCTCAGGTACTAGGCAGGCATGTAGTACACAGACGTATGTGAGCAAAAACCTCATACCCATAGAATAAACAAATCTTAAAAAAAAAAAAAAAGGAAAGTATATCTCTTAAATTATATCAACTAGAAAGGTAATATTCTATTTTTATTAATAAGAGCTATTCAAACATCAAATTGTTACTATTTTATGAAACAACTTCAAATTGTAAAAAGCAAGGCCTAAAACAGCTATTTCTTTTATAGATGACACACCTTTATTCAATATAAGAAATTACTGAAAACCTTAATGAAACAATAGCATCCCTTACAAAATTAAAATATAATTTATGAGCTAAAGGATACACTCCCAAGTTCATGAAAGAAGTTATTATACAGAAAGAAAAAGGAGAAGGGAAATTCAGAGTTAAGTAGGGTTAGTGAGTAGGGTTTACCATTCTACTTTGTATACTGTTTTATACTTTTTTAATATTACATTTATTGTATTTAAAAAACAAACAAACAAACGGCTGAAACATCCAGGAGTAGTGGCCGAGACCTGTAATCCCAGCACTCAGAAGCAGAGGCAGGCGGATATCTGTGAGTTCAAGGCCAGCCTGGACTACAGAGCTATAAGCCCTGTCTTGGGAAACCCTGTCAAGAGTGGGAGAGGGAGCAAAGAAAAGAAGGAAAGAAGAGAAGGAAGGGAAAAGGAAGGGTGAGGGAAAGAGCAGGGGAAGGGCAGGGAAGGGGAAGGGAGAGGAGGGAACAGCTAAACAAAAATACAACATCTGGGAACAAGAT
>NW_022196912.1:20312811-20332608 GCF_008632895.1 Mastomys coucha | reverse complement strand
AAAAAAAAAAAAAAAAAAAAAAAAAAAAGCACGCACCTGAATTGGAATCCCAGAATCCACACAAAAATGTCTGATAGTTAGTGCACACTTATGACACCATGAAGAAGTAAAAATCCCTGGAACAGATCCCTGGGGCTCCTTAGCCAGTCAGCCTACCATTCTAGATGAGTTCTAGGCCAGTGAGAGACATGGCCTCAAAATAAAAATGTAGACAACACAGAAAAAGAACATACAGTACACGCGTGTACTCACTCACAGGAGAACACACACTACACAACACACACACACTCAAAATATAACTTCTGGAATCCTAGAAGGAAAATTAAAAAAAAAACAGACATGGGAGCTAGACAGATGTCTTAGCAGATAAAATGCTTACCATATAAGTTTTAATGCTTGGAGTTTAGACTTGAGAATGCATGTAAAAGCTGGACAGTTATGGCAAGCTCATTTGTAACCACAGTATACAAGAAACAGAAAGAGACTCCCCAAATATAGCTATAGGTAGATATAGCTATAGATAGCAAATGAGGTAAGCCAAACAGTGAGTTCTGAGTTCATTGCCTCGGTGATGTATCAGGTGTGGAATGGTCAAGGAAGATGCCTGACGCCAGCCTCAGGCTTCCATAGTACACATGCACCTTTACACACATATGACTCCAGATCTGCAAGCCCACACACATGCATGCATACATACATACAAACATACATACACACAAGAAAATAACAAGTTAAAAACAAAATGTATTTGAAACTTCTATATTACTTTTCAGAGCTTCAGAAAATATAGAATAATTTTCCCATAAAAAACAATTAGAGGAAATAAAAGTATTACTGCCATCATTTAAAGTGAAGAAAGTGATACACATAAAAAGAGTTAACTTGCCAAGTCTTTGATCAGGTTGGCATGTGGACTTATTTCTTGCTTCATGGTATAATGCAAGCAAAGTATTTCTCTAAATATAAATGTAACCACTATGGTATGGAGTTAAGTGCCTTTAACATATTTTTGTAGTTATGAGGAAAATACCACTTTTGTGTCTGGTTTATACAGATTAGTTACCAAAAATTTTAGTTGAGATATTATTTATATTTGTGTCTTTTAAAATATTTTAAATTAAATTGCCATCTTTATTAAATGAGCTTTAGCTATTTAAAAGCTATGATTTCTATATACTTACTCTTTTGGTCAATACGAAGGTCATACAGAGGAGTCCTATATATATCCACACTGGAGAGTGCACATCGAGACAGGGGCACATGATGGGAAGGCCCAAGGATGAAAATTCTCCGGCTGGGAGATACACAACAGAAACACAGAACAAATGTACTTCTACACAAAACTTATTAAATAAAAGGAAAAGTAACTTTAAATTTTACTTGTTTTTTCCACGCTGACTACCTACTTTTACTACATTCTGTGAACATAAGGGCTTAACTATATTCTCATCAAAATCCATATATTAAGTTCCAACTTCGCACATCTGACTGCAGGCCAATTTGGAGATACATTTTTTCAAGAGCTAATGGAGTTAAAATGAGGCCCTTAATCAACTTGACATAAAAAGACTTCATGTTGGACCCCTGAGGCAAGGACTGCTCCAAGTGTGAAGCCAACCTGGGTTACATAGTGAGTTCTAGCTGGCCAGGATTGCATAATAAGATCCTGGAAATGGGGGAAGGGTGGAAGACACATGGGACACAACCACAACATATGACTCCAAGGACATGCCTAACAGTCATGCAGTAAGAGGCCTAGCAGCCAAAAAGAGGAGCTTCAAAGAAACCAACCCCGCCAGGCCATTAATTACACTAGGTTTCCAGATTTCCAGAAATACAAGGAAGTGAGACTTCTGTGAACTAAAACCACAGTCCTTGGAATTCTATTACAATAGAACTGAATTTGCTCTTCAGTTTTAATCTGAATTTTTGTCCAATAATTGAAAATATCAGCTATAAATTTTTACAGTAAACATAAAAATCATTTCTAAATGTATAACTAAACACATTTCAAAGTGTAATATCAGTTTAAATATTTCAGCTATAAAAATGTTAAAATTCTAAGTTTTTAATAAAAATAAATAATACTGCTACAAACTTGTAAACATCTATGTAAAACAACATTACAAAGAAGCATTCGATAAACGTTCTCTATTCTCAAATACAAAGAAATTTGATAATGCATGATTTGCACAGTAGTGTATCAAAAGAAAACAAATGGGCTAAACACTAGCTACAACTTCCACAACCCCTTTGTCTCAACACCAAGGCAAAATTAGCTTCCTATTATTTCATAGCAAACATCCAAACTTGCTCTACAACCTAAATTCTGAAGCCATGCATTTTCTGTTTTCTAAAATTCAAATAAAACAATCTTACCATACCATATACAAACATAAATAAGTTAAAGATTTCAAAGGGGGAAAACAGGCAGGGGGGTTTATGTACCGAGAAGAAAAGGACCTGGTTCTTTCCCTGTCAGAGACTTGCAGGACAAAGGGTGTGTGTGTGCTGTGGCAATATACTCTGACTAAAACTTCTATTACTATACCAAGTATGACATTATTCACCTATATCCTAACACTTAGGGTGACCCAGAAGGATCTACAATGATTGGGATTTCAAAGCCAACTTGTTCTACAAAACTCAGACATTATCTCTTAAAAAAAAAAAGTCAGGTATAGTAGAACACAATCTTTAATTGTAGCTCACAGGAAGCAAAGCAAAGGCAGGCCTGGTCTACATAGTGCAAGTGGGAATGAATGAATGAATGAATGAATGAACAAATGAATCAAACAAACAAAATCTATTACTAAGCTAAGAAAATTAATCTTTTTTTTTTAAGGACATGTCACTTCAAAGTTGTGGAAGGATGCAGGATAAAAGGAAGTTTTGGATTAAGTTATTCTCAGACTCCTCAAATTGGAAGAAATCTAATTCACAGGAAACTATTTCATCCTTGGGCCAATGTGAGTCAGAAATAATCTCTTCTTCTGCCCTTTGTCTTCTCCATCTCTTTTAAAAAAATATTTACCTATATATTTTATGTATTGGAGTGTTATGCCTACACATATGCCTGCACACCAGAAGAGGGCACAGGATTCCATTATGTTGTGAGACACCAAGTGAGTGCGGTGCTGGGAATTGAATTCAGGACCTCTTAAGGTTAACATCCAGTGCTCTTAATCACTGAGTCATTTTTCCAACCCCTCTTTCTCCATCTTGTTAGCACTGCAGTCCACATTTGTATCACATATCTCATCAGTACCATAAAGAGGGAAGGTCAAAAATCATGTTATTAAATAAATGAAACCAAAAGATACCATTCTGTTCTATCATAGCAGAACACAAATAGTAATAAATTCTTTTATTAAAGTCTAATATGAAATATATATAAAATAGTAACTTGGGAACATTTAGGTACCTTGATTAATGCCAGGAAATATATGAACTAAGCATCAATGAATGACATTTTATCCAGGCATGGTGGTACACGTCTGTACTCTATTAAATACTCAGAAGGCTGAAGCAGGGGAATCTGTTGAGTATGAGAACATAAGGCCAAAGCTACAAAAGAAAAGGGGGAAAAGGAGAGGATAGGGAAAGGGAGGGAGAAGAAAACCCTTAATATGGAAGGGGGAGGGGAGTTCTGTTTGAGAAGTCAGTTTCTATGAGGAAAAAAGTATGTAATATTTAACATCAGGATGCTTTTGAAAAAAATCTAAGGTATATGGTTAAAATATAAAATCATACTTTTAAAATGTCAGTCTCTAGCCAGGCATGGCAGCATACACATCCTAATGCCAGCACTCCGAAGGCAGAGGCAAGCAGATCTCTTCCAAATTCCAGGCCAGCCTGGCTTACACAGAGTTCCAGAACAGCCAAGGCTACGTCAAAGGACCGTGTCTCAAACAATGACAACAAGAAGTCGATCTGAAGGCTTATATTAATCTAATAAGTGGCAGTGAGCACTGCGCCAGAGGTGAAGTAACAGTAGTCTGCCCAAGGCCTTCAGCTGAGACCTGACTACTTCTTGGTGTTCCTTTTTTTCAAACCCAACCTATACAGAAGAGCTCCTACCAATCTGAATTAACCAGATGTTTCCCCAATAAATTCTTTCTAGTTTGGTAAAAACAAACCCACAGTCAGGCAGTGGTGGCACACGCCTTTAATCCTAGCATTTGGGAGGCAGAGGCAGGCGGATTTCTGAGTTCCTCCAGGCCAGCCTGGTCTACAGAGTGAGTTCCAGGAAAGCCAGGGCTACAGAGAGAAACCCTGTCTTGGAAAAAACAAAACAAAACAAACAAACAAACAAAAAATCAGCAATAAAAACAAAGCCACAACCAATCTAGTGCGGTTCCAGAAATGATTTACAAAAACAAGAAAAAAGTTAAAATCCTTAAAAATGACATACAAAAACCACAGAAGGGGAGATATTACTGAAACAGTTGGAAAGGGGCATATTCAAGATAATAGTGACCTCGAAATAGGTCTCTGTAAGCTAACTGCTAACAAAAGAAAATTAACAAAGCACACTGAAGCTCGTGTATTTCTTCCTTCTTTCTTTGCTAGATCCACAAACAGCAAGCCACTGCAATCATTTGGAGGGAAATAAACACACAAGGTTATGTTCCTTTCCTTTAGTAACTACAAGATGTTTTGCCTTTAAAGAAACAACCTCAGTATTGGTATTCAGACTGTTACTAGATGGGTAAATGAAACCTTTAATATGAAATAGAGGACTGGCAGGGAGTCACATTTTCCTAGAAATAAATATAGTTCACACACTACAGCTCCTGAGAAGTCACCTCTGTGAAATTATTGTAGTGAATATGGCCTATGAGCACTTACCTTCATTTTTTTCAACTACCTACTCCAACTAATGGAACATAAGTAATTTTTTGAAAATGTTTCACAGGGAGGGAAAATATTTTAACTAACGACTAAAAATATCATGGGCTTTTACCTTTTTTTGTCCTATAAAGCTTTTTGAAAAATATAAATTAAATTCAAGTTTCTGCCTAAGAGCCGCTTCAATTTCAGATTTCAGCTCTTAGTTCTGTGAGCGGCTAAGAAAGACTTTACAACTGTCAACTGAAAAGGAACAGAATGAAATGTCCCATTTTTAAATTCTTTAACAGCTCAAAATGATCTTTTGAAACACAAATCTGATCATTTCACTTTCCCTTGCCCTTACTTTAAGAAGTCCTTCCTGAGCAGAGGTGGTGATTACACCTTTAATCTCAGTCCCCTGAAGGCAGAGGCAGTTGAATCTTTGTGAGTTTGAGGCCAGCCTGGTCTACAAAGTTAGTTCCAGGAAGCCAAGGCAACAAAGAGAAATGTTGTCTTGAAAAACAAAAAACAAGCGTTATGAAATCAAGTAAAACCCTTAAAAATAAGGATTGGGAGGGGTGTGGGGATTAGTATATGTGTATCGGTTAGGGGCGGGGTTTGGGTCCAGAGATACACATGTCAGCATATGTAGAAGCCAGAGTTGGAATCCGAAGCCTTCCTCAGGAGCCCTGCATGTTTTGAAGACAAGGTCTCTAGCTGAAACTAGGACTCAAGAGTTTCAGCTGAGCTATCTCACGTTGGCCCAAAGATCTTCCTATCTACACACCACCTGCCCTCCCAACTCTCCAGCACTAGGATGTCACAGGCACACCACCACACTAAGATTTTACATGAGTACTGGGGTTTGAACTCAGGTCGTCACTTGAGCCATCCTCCTAGTCCCTAAAATGGGTTTAAAGTCTCAAAAGAACTAGCAACTTGGCCTCCCCTTGATTGTTAACATTTTATGAATACACTAGGCTTATGGGTCCTTAATGAAGGTTAACCATGTATGATGTCAACCCTTCCATAGGGTGGTCTAACCTAAACACCAATTCCTCAGTGAACCTTTCCCAATGCCTTTCCCACACCTGAAATCACTGCAGTCTATTGTATCAGTTGTTATAGTGCGATCTATACATTCTTAACAATACACAGGACCCTGTAAAGGGGTACACAGAAGAGTTCAAAATAGTGAAATGGAAGATGTCTGCTTTCTTCACTGCTGACTAGCACTTAAACTGCAGGAATGAGGGAGAGTAAAACTGTTAGCCCAACTTTTAGGGCAGTGAAACCAACATGTGTCAGTAATCCATTCACTGCTACACTCTTTTTCAAAGGCTAATTTCACCAAAATTCTTGACTCTTGCAAACACATCTTAACACTGTATTTCAAAATACAGTCAAACCCTAGGGACAGATTCGTAAAGCATCTCGGCAGATGAACATTCTATCTCATTGAAAATAACCTGTGTATTATGAGCAGAGAGCTGAACTAGACACGTTTTTTTATGGAATATAACTTCCACTTAAAAAAAAATAACCACAGGCTGGAAAGATGGCTCAGTGGTTAAGAGTGCTAACTGCTCTTCCAGAGGTCCTGAGTTCAATTCCCAGCAACTACATGATGGCTCACAACCATCTGTAATGGGATCTGATGCCCTCTTCTGGTGTGTCTGAAGATAGCTATAGGGTATTCATATAAACAAACAAACAAACAAACATTTTTTTTAAACTACACAAATATTTGGCAGAAATTTTTCCCAAAATAAACAAAATAGGTCTGCAAAACAATTGACATACTTCTTGTACACAATAAATTTGAACCTTTCAAGTGAAAATTAAGTCAGGTAGCAGTATGAACAAACATAATTTTGAAATCATACAGTGAAGCCCTTGAAAGATCTGCACTAACTCTCAAGAAGCTGTTTTTACTAAGTTCAGACTTAGCATTAAAGAGAAGCATTTCCTGTTTAATGGGCACGGTTTCTGCTGCTCCCTTTTGAAACTGTATGTGTGTGTGAATGGGTTTCCTTCTTATATTTCAGCTACAAAAATGGATCATAACAAACTGAATGCAGAAACAGGCACGAGCTCTGCACAGAGGTATCATCTAATTATATAAAATTATATAAAAAGTAATGCCAGCACTTCAGAAACTAAGGCAGGAAGACTGCTTCAAATTCAAGGTCAGTCTAAACTACAAAGCCAGATTCTTGTCCCAAAACCAAATAAAAAACAGTTAAAAAGTACAACAGATTTGTGTGTGTATGTGAATAAATGTATAAGTAATATAAACCTATATAGAGATCTGTGTTTTGGTTTTTGAGACAGGGTCTCTCTATGGAGTCCTGACTATCCTGGAGCTCACTATATAGACCAGGATGTCCTGGAACTCACAGATATCCTTCTGCCTTCCCTACTGAGATTAAAGGTATGCTCCACCAAGCCAGGCTATATTTTGTAAAAGAAATATAAGAGTAATGCCTGTTTTCCCATTATCTTTCATTATTATAAGAGGAAATATACTTGTTTCTCACTTAGTGTTTCATTTACTTCACAGTATTTGGGGACTAACAATATATTTCTACAATAAAGGACGTTCTTAGCATGTGTAAGATCCTAGATTTGATTTGCATCATCACACAAAAAAAGTCGCCTTTGTTAATATGCAATTTTGTTATTTTGATAGTTTTAATTTTTTGTTCTAATTCTTTTTAATATTTTAGATTTATTTTATGTGTCTGAGTGAGTGTGTGTGTGTGTGTGTGTGTGTGTGTGTGTGTGTGTATGTGTGTGTGTGTATGTATTCACCATCTGAATACCTTTGGTGCCTTTGGAGGTCAGAAGAGGGCATAAAATCCCCTAGGACTACAGTTCCAGTTCTGACTATCAAGTGAGCGCTAGGAAGTGAACCTGAGTACCCTGGAAAAGTAGTTAGTGCTTTAACTGCTGAGCCATCTTTCCGGGCCATACAACTATTTCTACACTCGGTTTATTTTTAACTGCAGCTTATTAAGATCTCGTCATTAAACTTTTTCATATGCTATATTCTCATCATGTTCCTTCCTCTTCTCAATCCTTCCCAGATCTTCCCTATCTCCTTATCCACCCAACCTCATATTCTTTCTCTCTCTTATTTAAAAGAGAAGAAAGAAAAAGCAAAGAAACCAACAAAACACAGAAACAAAAATTGAAACAAATAGTCAAAACACCAATAAAAGATTTTTTAAAAATGTCATATCCATTATTTTTAATGTAGTAGTTTATAACTCCTTTGAAAATTTCATCCATTCTGATTATATTTACACTCTTCACTACTCCCCCAATCTATCCATTGTTTATATAAGAAACTACACAAGCAAACACTGACCTGGGGCGTACTGTGGTTATTATGGGCAGCTAATGATTTCTGGGAGAGAGCAGCCTTCTGTGATGTGATCATTGTTAGTTACCATGTACTTACTAATGATAATGAGTACACTGCAGTCATGCTTACACAAGCAGCCCCAGCTAAACTCAGTGAGTTAACAGAAGGGAGCTTGGCAGGACTGGGATAAGAGTGCATAATTGGGAGTAAATATGATCAAAAGACTTTACATACATGTATAAAATTATCAAAGAATAAATTTTTTTTTCCTGATGACAGCGAGGTTAAACTAAGCCCATAAAGAAGGAACGCATTAGAACAGGGAAGCATCAATAAGCATCTTGCTCCTCACTTCTCCATCATCTCTAATGAAATTTTCTTGATGTTTGTGGTTCAGTCAGTATATATGTGGAAAGATTCACTGTGGTGAACATTTTGAGTCCTGACCATTTAAATGTGATAAAGGGAACAAAGGATTATATTTTTTTGTACAAAGTTTTTTCTTAAACTGTATAATTTTGTAAATAATTTGTTTGGCTTTGGTTTTGTGTGTGTGTGTGTGTGTGTGTGTGTGTGTGTGTGTGTGTGTGTGTGTGTGTGTATACTAAAACTACCAGCATATCGATTTCAATAAGAATGGTTGTATTTTTGTATTTGGAGACTGAAAATGACAGTAAATTAGTGAAGCCATAAGAAAAGTCTCAGTAGACTGACAGTTGAGCAGAATGAGATTCCTTTTCATATGATTTTTTTTAGCCTTAAGATTGACATCTTCATGCACTCACTATAGAAAGAGTTGAGGATTTAGTTGGCTTTTTAGTTATTGGGGGAAGAGGATGAATGAGAACGGTGCTAACAGATCATTTTTTATTAAGGTTTTGGGTCCTTCCGTATTCCTTAAAAAATAACTAAAATTCTTCTCCAAAGTGTTTAACTCAAAAATGAATTAAAATATGGATTAATAGCTGGGAGGTGGTGGCGCATGCCTTTAATCCCAGCACTTGGGAGGCAGAGGCAGGTGGATTTCTGAGTTCGAGGCCAGCCTGGTCTACAGAGTGAGTTCCAGGACAGCCAGGGCTACACAGAGATACCCTGTCTCGAAAAAAAATAAAAATAAAAATTAAAATTAAAAAATGTGGATTATTATACTGTTATAAAACTTAAGGTTAGCATAAAATAGCTGAATATGTGTATGTGTGTGTATAAATCTCCCCTTGTCCCCATCCACCAATCCCCAACTGTCAGAATTTCTCTTAAAATTCAATTCCACACCATGACTTGTTCTCTTGGCATTTTATTTATAGAGATAACATTTAGCATTTGAGACAAATTCTGCTGTCCTAGTGTGTAAACTCTGTGTAGCAGATCCACAGTAAGAGTTGCCAGTGTGACCAGTCAGTAAGAGTTTCTAGATTTCTGCTCAAGTCTAAAAAGGTTACCCCAAGGAATGTGAAATTTTTCTAAATTTCTTCTTGGAGCATTGGGAAAATGTCATCACCAGCTGAGATAGAGGACAACAGTCCTTTTACCGTGGAAAAGATCCGTGGTGATTGATCATTATTTCACAAAGGAAAAAAAAATCATGTGAAAAGGGAGGATGTTTCCTCTTGATATATAGTATGCCTGGGTTATAGTTTTAACAAGATTGTGAACTTGTGTAATAGTATATAGGACATATGGTTGCATTTCTAACTGTTTATACATTTAAATTCATATATGTAATATTTGTTTTATCGATTACAATCTGAAATCCTAAGGAAAAAAAAGTTAAAGGAAAACATTATCATCTGCAAATGACTGTTTTTAAAAATATCTTCTTATGAAAAATTTTACTTCATATGGTACACTTTCTTCTCAATTTTACACAAACTTATATGCTCCTTTTAGACTATGATGTGATATTTTCTCAAATGACTACAATGTCTCCTAATGTAGTTCATTACTTTATTTAATAACATGGCCTCACAAAGCAGCTCTTGGCTGGCCCAAACTTGTTATCTCCTTCCTAACTCAGCCTCCAACTGCTGGGATTGCAGATGTGCATCACCATGCCTGGCAATACTTAGTTTCCACAAAATATCGCATTAAGTAAGCTATCATATTTATTTAATTCACTATTCAATATTGGATATTAAAACATAATGCTATTGTTACACTCTTACTGCACTTAACCTTTTCCACTTTAGGACTCAATCTTAGAACTTACTTAAAATTCAAGCCAAAAGTTATTATTTGGTTACTATTCAGTATATATTGATCATTAAAATGACCTCCTAATTGATTTCTAAAATACTATATACAATTTAGTGTCAATTAAACTTGTTTAAATACTCTCAAATGATCCCTCTTAGCTATTAGAAACTACATACAAGATCTGATCACACAGCACATGTCACTGTCTCTCCTTACAAAGTGCACAGCTCCCCTCCTCAGAGTCCCAACCACTCTCCACTCTTCCCTCTTTACTTTTCCTCCTCATTCTGACCTTCCATCAGCTTGCTTGTGTAAGTCTCACTTTGCACTTCACCCAGGACAGACCCTAGACTTATTTATATCCCTAAGCCAAACTAATTCTAAGGCATGCCTCTAGCATGACATCATCAATAAAAATTCAACCGAACAGAAAAAAAGCTTAAAGCATAGTGTTACTTAAAACAACCTTGATTATGGTAGACTTTCAGACCAAGGTTTAATAAAAATTTTCTAAAACGTTTTCAACTTAATTTCTCTTTATTGTTAAAAATTTTTGCTTTTAGTTATTATAAAAATGATTAAAAAGAACAAAGGAATCTTCATTTCTGTTTAAAATATTCATATTTGGGTTTGTAATACAAACTGAAAAATCAAATATTTAACTTTGTAGTGGTGTCAGAGTGAAACATTTGACAACTAAAGACAAGGTAAATATTCAAAAGAGAAAGTATTAAGGTATTTCCTAGTCTACAAATTCCTGAAAAGTCTAAGCTCCAATTAAACTGAACACATAAAAACAAGCAGAATGAAATATTCCTTGTACATCAAAGCAACCATTACAACAGTCCCAAACTGTTCCTAATTAACTGCATTACTTACGTAATAGATGGATCCACTTGTTTGTAAGCATGGGCAGCACAAGACCCACAGTACGTGTATCCTGCATGGCTACAAAAAAAACAGTTTTAAATTTAATCCCCAGGCTCAAAACTAAGAGAATATAAAGAAAACTTTTAGAAAAAAAAAACTTAACAACTGCGATACATAAAACAGAATTGAGTATATAGATTAAAAAGCAATACAATTAATGATGCAACCTCTAGAAGATAATAGAGAATACACGGGGCTAGAGAGATGGCTCAGCGGTTAAGAGCACTGACTGCTCTTCCAAAGGTCCTGAGTTCAAATCCCAGAAACTGCATAGTGGCTCACAACCATTGGTAATAAGATCTGATGCCCTCTTCTGGGATGTCTGAACACAGCTACAGTGTACTTACATATAATAAATAAATAAATCTTAAAAGAAAAAAAAAGAAGACGCAATTGTTCCATACTATATTCCATTTATAAACTTTTAAAATACTTTCTAGCTGTTGGTTATTAACTCAATGGTAGACTGCCTACTCAGCATGTGTAAAGGCTTGGGTTTAATACCCAGCACAAATGGGAGTGGGGGAAATGAGGGGTTCTGAGTAAGAAAGAATAACATTTGGAGATATTCAATATTCAAGGCTTAAGTTGCTAATTTCTGATATTATGTAATCTGATCAGATATAATCTGATATTATGTTATAATAGACTGAAATCAGCAGTCTGTTATATTAATAATAGTACCAACCCAATATCTTGCAATGATCATACCCCCTGCCTGCAGCAATAAAGAACTCACTTGTTTTTTGTGTATTATGGCTCTCGTTTTCTTTCATTATCTTTCTCTTTTCACTCTCTGGCTTCAACATTCAGTCAATTTTCTTATCACTTACAGAACAGCTTTGTTCTCTGATTATTTTTCTTTCTTGATTCATTCTTGCTACATCACTCCTATTGATCACTCCTGGACTCACATTTTTTAGACAATGATACATCACTGGTAGATAGTACATCTCCCATAGGATAAATGTTTTAACAACTAATTCTAAAGAAAATAAAAACTATGCACATTCATATGTACATAAGCTTTTATACAATGAAATATCACAATTTATGAATGATAAAATATTTAATACTCTATTATAAATTTTATATAGCGTATTGACTTTTAAGTTCTATAATACTGTTTGCTAAACTCCTATAAACAAGCTATGATTGCAACAATAAAGAATGGAGTAAATGATAGTACATGCCATGAATCCCAGCACTACAGAGGCAAAGGCAAGCAAATCTCAAGTTAAAGGTCAGTCTGGTGAATTCTAGGCTATCCTGATCCTGCCTCACAAAGACCAAAGCCAACACAACAAAAATAATGAACAAATCCAGTAGTCCCATACCTGAACCAATATATCACAAGACATGTCTTCATGCCTGTTTGCACTGCAGGACTATTCACAAAACCAAACAAAGCAATGGAATCAACATAAGTGTTCATCAACAGCTAAATCTATAAAGAAAACTAATATATACAAGTACATAGATGAAAAAAGGAACAAAAGCTAGGACATAGCTCAGTGGGTAAAGCTCGTGTGTCAAACTGTAATACCTTGAATATTAATGCCCAGAGCCTGTGCAAAGCCAGATACAGAAGCACACACAATCCTGGTTGTCAGCAACCAAGCTTGGAGGTGGACACAGAAGAATCCCAAGAGCCCAGACCAGCTGTTCAAGTATAATAAGCAGCAGCAAATAAAAAGACCCTGTCTCAAATGGTCCAAGGCCAACACCCACACACCAGCCTGTAGGCATGCTCTTAGATAGTTTCTTAACGACTACCAAGGAAGAGACCTTAGGCTGTATAAGAAAGCAAGCTGGTAAACAGCATTCATGATCTCTAAACTTTAGCCCCTGCTTTGAGTTCCTGCCCTGACTTTGCTCAGAAATAGGCTTTGATCTAGACGTGTAATAACTCAAAAGAAACCTTTTCTTCCCCAAGTTGTTTTTGGTCACTGTTTTAGGATAGCAACAGAGAAAACAAACTAGAACACCATCCTACAACACACATAGAATTTTGTAAAACCACAGAACTCAAAGACCATAGAAGCATAGTTATGGAGAAACAGTAACAAGAGTACCAAGGCCTCAGTCAAAGGCTTATGTGGTAAATACAGCCAACAGTTGAACACTATGTGTTTCAATTTCACTTAAGGGTAGATAGTCAGTGTTACCATTACAGATGTCAAACCTTTGGATGGGTGGGTGGGTGGGTAGATGGATGGATGGATGGATGGATGGATGGATGGATGGATGGATGGATGGATAGCTTGTTCATCTCATGTTACATTCAAAATTGTAACATCACTCTGTATCCCACCCACAAGTATTGTCAACTTAGAACTTAAAAACGAGTGGAATAATGAAAACATATGCATGAAGCTCAGTTGTTACCAACAATTTTACTAATTTTGATGATCAGATAATAGTTTTCCCACATTAAAAAAAAATGCTATGGGCTAGAAATGTGGCTTGGTGGTTAAGAGAGCTGGCTGCTCTTTTAGAGAACTTGAGTCTGCTCCCTAGCACCCACATGGTGACTCACAACCATCTGTAGCTCCAGTTCAGGGCATCCAAGATGCTCTTCTGACCTCTGAGAACATGGTTTTGATCCTAGTAATGCATTTTTTTTTAAAGATGAAATAAAATAAATAAAAAGTCTACAAAGAGGTATTAATTACTGTTCTCTAAAGTCAAGTTCAAGGGATCGAGAAACTTTCACATTACTACTTTTAAGTGGTAGGTAGAGTCTGACATCAAGTCATAAATATAGTATCTATTATACAGAGTATTTGGCATATAAAATGCTTAGCAGTAGAATACTTAAAATACCAAACATTGACCTAGGTGTTCTCTTTCTCTCTGTCTGTTTTCTCTCTGTCTCTGTCTTTCTCTGTCTGTTTTCTCTCTGTCTCTTTCTGTCTCTGTCTGTCTCCCCCCCCCCCCGTTGGTGTGTTACATGTACATGTATATACATGTGCATGTAGAGGCCAGAGGTCAAGTATCTACCTCAACCAATCCACATTGTTTTAAAGATATATTTGTTCATTTTATGTTGTATATGCTCATAAAGGCCAGAATCAGAGGCAAATGTAAGGTGCCCAACCCAGGTAAGGAGCATTAAACTCAGCAAGAAAAGTAAACAATCCTAAAACCAAGCCATCTCTCCAGCCCAACATTTAACTTCTAGTTCAATATACACTCATTTCTATCAAAAGATAGATTTGCTAAAGATTGGCAAAAGACTTCTAAAACTTACGGTGCAATAATGGCTCTAGCAGGTCTTTTCGTAGACTGTACTTGTGAAAGCCAACCTTCTAGCTGGGCGTTCAGCTGAGGTCCTAGGAAAAGATAAGGAGAGAAGAGTCAGCAAAGCAACATATTAGAGAAAAGCATATGAGCTGCAACGTCTTCACTGAACCTATGTAGTATTGAACTAACTTACTGGGCAATAGACTCAGTCTGCACGGTTAAAGTCTCAGTTTATCAAGCCAAAGGTCGTTACCAAGCCATATTACAGGGCTGAATAACAACAAAGAAAAATTTGTTTTTAATCTCTCTACTTCTTACAAGTGTCTTCATAAAGATCAACAATTTACAATTTGAGGTAACATTTAAACAAAATACAACAGGAAACAGAATAACTCTAAGTAAATGAAAAAAGTGTAATTAAGTGTACTGCGTTTTCACAGCACAGTTTGCTTGGTCATTGAAATGACATCCATATAGGTAAAAACTCCCATGCTCAAAGTGATCCACACCTATCCACTCCACCACTTTACTCCCCTATCAAACTAACAACTCCATTACCACAAAAAGTTCAATTTATAATAACTCACTGTCTTCACTATCTTTCTATTTTATATTTTACTAGTCTATAGTTCACTGACTTCAACAGATCTCAAGACTATTTCCACATCCTCCATCTGCCTTGTTCACTTCTCGCCTTGCTCAAGGTGAAATTGAACCAGCATTGTAATCATTCCCCTTCATGTGGCCTCACTGTTCATTTTTCTCTCATTCCACCAACAGTTTAAAGTCAACTTTTCACTTAACACAGTACCTCTATTTGAACAATTGAATGAAGCTAAAGAGACACTTGCTACACCAGTGTTAGGACCTTAGCAGGAATTCCCCAGAACCATGTAAGAAAGCAGCAGCACAACTTGTCTGTAATCGCGATGCAAGCTGGCAGGTAACAGGAGAATGCCTGGGAGCTCACGGGCCAGTTAGCAAGCAGCAAAGAGCAAGAAGCAAAAGGAAGGGCCCGGCTCAAACAAGTACAAAGTAAGGACTCAGACCCAAGGGTTGGCCTGACCTTCACACACACGGTGGCAAAAGCACACCCAACACAATAAACAAATTAAATTAAACAGAAACACTGCTGTGTGGTTACATTTAAACTTTTAAACTATAACAAGAGATTTCAGCTTTCCAAAAATGTCAGATCCCTACTCATGTTGAGAAATCTCAGCATATTAGTGAATTTGATATCTCATTTTAATCAAGAATTGAATCAGACTTTGCTCTTTCACTATAAACCTCAAAAACCTCCTAAATTCTTTTTCTCATTTCCTTTAGGAAATATTTACACCTTTCACTTATTCAGACAATCATCAGTTGGAAAGCAGCCAATCTTGTGTTTGCCCAGGACTTCCCCATGCTTAGAACTGACCACCAGCATCCTAAAAAAGCTCAAGTTCCTGAGCAAGCCTATCATGGAGCTAATCATTCTCCATTCAGAGACCTATTTTATCTTCCTTCCATTGAGTTTGATTTCTCTTTCTCAACAAAGTCCCCTTACTCCTATCAAAAGCTATACACACTACGACTACACTGAATCTCATTATGATTCTCTTAATCAAAAACTCTGCTCTCACAATTGTTCCTAATCTCTTGCATCTCAACCTTGCCCTACTGGACTTGACTTTTAGCACTAAAATGTTAACATTCGGTGATTAATTTTTTTTTCTACTAAAACCCATTTCTCTGACCCACTTTAAAGCATCTGTGGCTTCCCTTATTTCCTTCCATTAACTATCCATTCCCTCTTTTTCATTTTTCTTATTAGATATATTCATTTTCTTTAAGGTCTGTTTTGTCTGCACATATGTACGGATATAGCACATGAATGTTTGGGGCCTGCAGAGGTAAGAAGGCATGGATTCCCTTGAACTAGAGTTACAGATGGTTGAGAGCCACCATGTAGGTGCTAGGAACCCAGGTCCTCTGCCAGAGGAGAAAGTACTCTTAACCTCTAAACCATCTCTCCAGCTTCTTTTTAAACTTTGAAAAGACCAGTCTTGCATATACTAGATCTGAATTCTGGATCAAGAACTAACAACAAAATAACTGAGTTTTCTTGCCAGGCACACGTTACTAATCCTCAGAGAACTAGTGCCCTCAGTCTTTAAAAAGGCAATCAATTTCAACACCAACACATTACACTGCATTATGCTGCTCTTTTAAAGTATCTTATGTTACGATTTTTAGATGTCCTAACATTAAACCTAGTAAATTAACAGGACATGGCTCGTTTTCCTTTTACAGAATCCTATTTCTTTTTCCTGAAATAGTCCAGAGATTGTCCACACACCAATATTACCTGACTTGTTCACTTCAGAAAAATCTTGCTAAAAAATTAACAAGCTTTCCAGGTAACTCCAACAGACATTGAAATGTGAAGCATTCTGTCAAGAAGGAGTTTATTTCCACAAGCTATAATGATTTCTTCTAAGATACATGGATGGTTTATGGCTGCAATTTTTATCATAAACCATAAATTAGGTCTATAAATTAATAAGTGCACATATCAACTTTACCTCCAGTCTATATGAGTCTGAAGTGACCTATACTACTTCTTTTTTATAAGATTTGTTTATTTTATGTATGTGAGTACACTGTAGCTGTACAGATGGTTGTGAGCCTTCATGTGGTTGTTGGGAATTGAATTTTTAGGACCTCTGCTCACTCTAGTCAACCCTACTTGCTTCGGTCAGGCCCCACTTGCTCCTGCCCAAAGATTCACTCATTATTATAAGTAAGTACACTGTAGCTGTCTTCTGACACACCAGAAGAGGGCGTCAGATCTCATTATGGATGATTGTGAGCCACCATGTGGTTGCTGGTATTTGAACTCAGAACTCAGAAAAGCAGTCAATGCTCTTAAAGAGCCATTTCACCAGCCCCACTTATACCACTTCTTAAGATTTACACACTCACTTATTCATTTTCTCCCTTTCTAAGACAGAGTCTCACTATATAGCCCTGGCTGGCCTATTAAATAAATAAATAAATAAATAAATAAATAAATAAATAAAATAATAGTAAAGAGAATCAGGAAGAGGAAGAAGAAGAAAAAAGCAAGAGGGAAGAGGAGGAGGAGACGACAATGGAACATGGTCCAGGATTTCATGCTATGAGAATTCTGAGTGCTTGTAAACACACTCCAAGAAAACAAGAGGCCTGTGACCTCAGTTTCTTCAAAACACAAAATTATACTTTGACTGTGTTTTTGTGCTCCTCCCAGATGTAGCAGATAGTTTACTTCATATTTCTCATTATTACTTGCTGCTGCTATTCAATCAAATGTTTAAACAATCCTTTATATGCTTCTATGGAAAAACATGTTTTGCCACATGCAGCTTGTCCTTGAGATTAGATACAGCTCGAACTCATGAGAACTTTACTCAGGTGGTTTTTCTTAACCCTCTGAGTATTAATTATCTGATGATCTGAATAAAGTTGGCTATTGCATGAGACTTTAGTCTGTCCTCATTTATTGGCTCCATTCTCCCTGGAACCACCATCTCTAGAGTGCTGACAGAAGACTAGTTAATTAATTATAACTAGTTAAACTAGTTAGATAAACAATGATGTTGTAGATATTACCTATGCAAAGTTTGTTCTAAGATGAAGACTTTGGGACTGGAGTGATGGTTCATCAGTTAAGAGCACTGGCTGATCTTCCAAGGACCTGAATTTGGTTCCCAATAAGCATAAAAAAGCTAAAAACTGTAATACCAGTCCCAATGGTCCCAACACTTCTTCGAGTTTCCATGGCACTGTACTCATGTGGTACACAGGCACATATGCAGGCAAAACAGCCATACCATACACCACACACATGAAATAAAAAGTAAATTTAAAAAAAGACATAAAGACTGATTTTAGACAAAATAAATTAAAGTATATAATCCTAGATAATGCTTAGATAGTAAAGAGTAAAAATCTTTGAGACAGGAAGAGGAATTGAGAACAACCAAAGATCGAAGAGTTATTTAAAATGATCAAGAGAATGGTAGAGTGGTTGATGGACAAATGATGGCAGCAAATATATATATATATATATATATATATGTATATATATATATATATAAATATATAAATAGATCAAGAAACTGTACATTGTAGCATGTGTCTACAATCCTATGACAAACAAGCCTAAGCAGAATACTAGGGGACTCAAGGCCAGCTTAGAGGACATAGAGAGACACTGCTTCAGAGAGGAGGGAAGGGGAACCAAAGTGTGGAACATCAGACACTTGGGCACAGAACCAAGATGTGCCAATGAGGGAGGGAAAATAATGTAGGAGACTTGGGTGGGAGAAAGTAGGTCCAGATAACCTCACTAAAAGCCTTATAAAATTAGCATATGGAAAAAAGAAAAAAATAGGCAAAGAGACAAGCTAGAAATCAACCTCATACAGAAACAATAACTAGAACTGCCCAATGGTAAACTTGAGAGGCACTCCAGTGTCCAGAGGTGATTAACTGTCTCTGCTTCAGCTACAAAAGTGGCTGTGATCAATTCCTTGTTCAAGAACAAAAGGACCTTAAGCTCCTCTAGAATATGTACCTGGATTATCAGGTGGTGTAAACAAATAAAAAACACAGCAATTCAAGAGAGAGAGGAAAGTACAAGGAAGGCAAAAATAGGAGATCTTCAAAACCAGGAACTGAGCTGAGTGTCAGGGCGCACACCTTTGATCCCTGCACTCTGGAGGCAGATGCAGATCTCTGTGAGTTTGAGGCCAGCCTGGTCTACAAAGTGAGTTCCAGGACAGCCAGGGCTGTCACACAGAGAAACCTGTCACGCACACTTGTGTGATGGCGGTATTTGAGGCGAAAACTTCAAGGAAAGTCAGCCTCTTGTCTTTACATTGTTGTCTGGCACCCCAAACTCAGAGGTGGCCTAGATATGTCTTCATACTTGTGTGTTAAGAACTTACCAAGATATCATATTTTTACAGCTAACAAGAGAAAATTCGGACATTGTTTTCTGACCTTCACCAATGTTTCTAACTATCTTAGTTTAATGTTTTAAGTACTAGAGAGTAATTGTAAGGTTTCTCTGTAAGACATTAGTTGAAAGAGTTAGGTCAAGATTCTCTTCTGTCTGTCTCTAGTAAGAACCAAAGAATTAGCATAAGAATATCTCAACAGAGAGGGCTCTACCCCTCTTCTTCTTGTTCTAC
>NW_022196912.1:20298051-20310313 GCF_008632895.1 Mastomys coucha | reverse complement strand
CACACACACACACACACACACACACACACACGAGCAAGACAGAAAAAGCACTCATAAGTAGATTCTGTGGTTATGAAAAAAATCAGCCACATCCCAGCAACCACATGGTGGCTCACAACCACCCGTAATGAGATCTGACGCCCTCTTCTGGTGTGTCTGTAAAAAAAAAAAAATTATATAAAAAAAAAAAATCAGCTAACCTTGCATCAACCTACTTTTTTTTTTTTAGGGATCAAAAGCTATATGTGCAAATATTTACAGACATATGGGTTGACAGAAAAAAAATGAAAACCACTCTAAGTTGATGACTTCAAAACTTCAGGTAAACTTACGGTATTAACTTTAATAGATGAAGTACAACCTTGGTCATTAGCAATCACATTTCACTTTCCACCGTGAAGAAAGCTATCTATTAATATCATGTGCAAAACCAACATTCTGAGATTTATTGTTCCTAAAATTGTATCTATTGAGACAGCAAATAGTCTAAATCTAAAACTGCGTTATTTTTGTACCAACATGATTACTATCAATGTAGAGAAAACATTGAACACTCCTGTGGTTGCAAAATTAAATATGGGGCTAGAGAGATGGTTTGGTTATTAAGAGCACTACTGCTCTTGAAGAGGGGCCCAGGTTTGACTCCTAGAACCCACATAGTGCTCACAGCCATCCATAACTCCAGTTCTAGAGGATCTGATGCCCTCCTCTGATCTCTGCAGGCATCAAGCACACATTTGGTATACATACATATATATATACGCACAGGCAAAACACATAAAACCCAATTTTAAAAAGCAAGGTTAAATATACAAAGTAATTTGTATTTCTATCTAGTAGCAGCAAATAGCTAAATAAAAATTTTAAAACTTATCTAAATATTCTCAAATAACTCAATTTTTAAATTTTTAGTGAGAAAGAGTGAGTGTGTGTATGTGTGTGTGTGTGTGTGTGTGTGTGTGTGTGTGTATACGTTTAAAAGACAACTTTGAAGTTGGTTTTCTCCTTCCTTCTTTGTATAGGTTCCAAGGACTGAACTCAAGTCACCAAACTTATGCAGAAAGTGCCTTTATTTGCTAAGCCACCTCACCAGCTTCATAACATGAAATTTTTAAAGATAAATTTTAGATATAATCATTCATTACTATACTTGGGGGGGGGCAAGAACCACTTAATAAAATTCACTGTCCATTCCTCTTCAATTTTTTTTTAAGAAAAGGGACTATCCTAATAAGGTAAACACATATGTGACCAACCTACAACTACCACCATATTTAATGGTTATGATCTAAATTCTATTATTCGAAGATCAAACAAGGATGCCTGCTCTCAACACCTCAGCTCATCTATTCATTTGTGAGCAAATGGATCTGTTTAGAGATGAAAAAAGTACATTTTTAATTACAAGCAGTTTGTACAATTTTTCTCTATATATTCACTTTAAGTGTGCAGTACACACTTAAATATAATGTAATATAGTTAGCTCTACAGTACTCAAGCCAGTATTTCATGCTGAGGAAAGTGTAATTAAAAACATCAGCATTTGGTTTGGTAGCAGTTTTCATCTGTGGACATCAAAGCAACTTTTAAACATATTAATTATGGCCTTTCTAAACTATCCTGTTTACTATTAGCAGAATACATGCATGAACATGACTCTAGTATACCAAACTATACAAAGTATACTCAAAGTATAAATCTAAATTGTAAAAGTCCATACATAATTAAAGACTATTTTGTATGACGTTCTGAGGGGAACCCACCTTTCCCTGAATACTATATAGTTGGTAAGACTATTAAATCATTACTAGTGGGGCTGGAGATGGCTCAGTTGTTAGAACTTGTTATTGACACCAATACACATAAAATAAAATAAACCTAAAAAAAAAAAAAAAAAAGGTTACAACCAGTATCAATTTTAAGTTCTTTATCTTCATACTGTTTGAGTTTCTTGTTTGTTGTTTTTGCTTTTTGCTTTTGTTTGTTTGTTCCCTTGACTGTCCTGGAACTTGCTCTGTGAGACCAAGTTGGTCTCACCCACCTGCCTCTGCCTCTTGAGTGCTGAAATAGAAGGGTGTACTCCCACCACCCAGCCCTATCTTCATATTGTTAATACAACAATTTCTGGTGTTAATTTTCCTGCAAATAGAGAAAGACACTAGGGATGGGCAACTGGACTCCTTGATTAGCAGTTGCTGAAGTCTCCCTTGCTACCCTGTCTGTCTTGGAAAAAAGACTATCAGAATAACAGCCAGCCGGACTACTCTTGCCAGCACCAGCCATCCTCAACATTCCATGGATACCTTGAGACAACTATGCAAAGACTGCAGCTGACTGCCTTGGCTCCAGAAGGCACAGCTCCAGCCAGAAGTGTGTGAAACAGTTTGCACCAAATTTTCCCTTTCACAGTCCTGAGTGATATCTAGATGACCTTGAAATCATTTCCACTTTGGCTGAAGGGAAGCACTTTTCCCTCATAGAGGTGATTGGTCAAGCTCAGGGACTATGATGAGTACTAAGAGATAATGCTAAAAATTAGCTCAAACAAGTGGAGGTGAATGACCCAAAACAAATGGCTATGATGGGTCCAAAGGGGGCTTCTAGGGCTCTATAAAGCTGGTCAGGCTCACTGAGTGAGCCAGCGGGGAGACACTCCTGTGTTGCTTCCCCTAAAACTGCAGCATTAGGTGCAATAAAATGCTTCTCTAAATGGTCTTTCTTGCCTGCTTTCAGTAATGTGGCATAATTGGTCACCAGAGGGAGGTGGGAGAGAGGCAGCAGCAGCAGCAGCAGCAGCAGCAGCAGCGGCGGTGGCGGCAAGCAGAAACAGCAAAATGGCAGTGGTGCTGACAACTGAAAGCCTAACAGATGAAGAGTCTTAAACAGCTAAAGAAGCAGCTGTAGTCCTGCATAGTGGCAGTCCTGGCTTGTACTATTGACTTCTGGTTATCTCTCTCCCAAAAGGCCCAGCTCACCACCCAGGCCTGAATTCATATTCGAGAACTTCTCCCAAATATCCCAGCATGCACTAGACTGGAACACCAGGGACCCACAGCTCCCTGACAACTTTAGAAGCAACTGAACAAACAGTTCAATTGGACAAGAAAGGGAGAAGAGAAGCAGGAGGAGAGCATAAATGACAAGAGAAAGTGGAGCGTAAGAAGATCAAAGGTGTGCAGAAGTACTGGCAGGTTGCCAGATTTCCACACAATTGTAATAGGTCTTCATTGCCCGTACTGAGGAGTTGTACCAATGACTCCTGAATAGTAAAGGCCTGCACAGGGACTGCAACATTTATAGGGCTAAGGATTTCAATACCCAGAAACTGGAGGACTAGAACCCTAGAGGGTACCTCTTGCTTCTGCTACCTTACTGACAAAGCTTGTAGTTGTTAAACACCAATGCAAAGAAAGATGCTTAGAGACCAGCATTTGAAGAGTTTCCCCTTTCCTACACACAACTTCAATCTGAGTAGAACAAAATATTCCTCAGCCAGCTACTGCTGAAACATCCTTATGAAAAGGAAGACTGGTAATATAGATAATGTCCTTGCTCAGCATACACAAGATCCTGGATTCAATTTCCCAGCACCAAAAAATTCAACAATTAAGCAACAATCACAACTAAGTACTCAAGTATGACGGCTCAAACTTGTAACATGGGTACTTAAAAGCTGACACAGGAAGAGTGCCCCAAATCCAAGGTCAGCCTGGACTATGAACAAGACAACAAAACTACAGGGGGTGGGTGTTAGCATTCTGTCCAAGCTCCTCCACTAGTTACCTGGCAATAGCCAGGTAGGCCTGGCCCACTTAAAAGGGGCTGCTTGTCCCCTTCTCCCTCTCTTGCTCTCTTGCCCTCTTGGGCTCTTCCTTCCCCCGCTTCCCTATCCCCACCCCCACACACACGTTCTTGGCCAGCCCCTCCTTCTCTACTCTCTCCCTCTCTCTGCCTTTCTCTGCCCCTATGACCCTCTTAACTGCCCTCCCCATGCCCTGGATGGACTCTCAGGGGGAAGGGGTGCCTCGGCATAGCTTGCCCAGGCATCCCCTTTCCCCATACCTCATCACATATCCATAGAACATATTCTCTTCCTCTTTATCTTTTTATAAACACATCAGCAGGGCAGTAAAATCTTCTCAAAACAAAGGCCTGGAGAGTGGTTAAGAGTGCTTGCTCTTCCTACAGACAACGAGAGCTGAGTTCTCAGCACCCAGGTTAGATGGCTCACAACCATCAGAGGATCCAATGCCCTCTTCTGGCCTCTACAAGCACCAACATTCATATGCACATACCCTCACACACACACACACACACACACACACACACACACAATTTAAAAAAAGTTATCCTTTTTAATCTTCCCAATTTAAACTTCAATAACTGTTATACAGAAAAATTCAGAGAAGGCCCAATTTTTTAAATTCTATTAAGTAAAAAGTAGGCTATTCACAAAGCATCAAATACAAAAACAAGCATAGTATTTTTTCAACTAGTTTACATGGCTCTGGCATTCAATTCAATGACAAAGAAAAAAACCTGCAAAGTGGAGTGGGGCAGACTACAAAGCCACAGGAAAACAGAGGCAAACTACAAGATCTCTAAGAGGCTAATGCAATCAAAAACCACCCAAGGTGCCTGGGGCCAGGCCTAACAAGGCTGCTGCTACTCTTACCATGAACATACATACGCCATGGCATATCTAGAAACTTCACAGGAGAGAAATGAGAGTGAATCCATTTCTGGGGAACCTCTACCCTTTCCTAGAATTCCACACACAGTCCTCATTAGCCCTAAGTAAATGCACTCCATTTAAGCCTATCCATAATGAGCTGAGTCAAACCCCAAGGATGGAACTCTCAGAGTCAAGTCTCTCATCAACAAAGAAACAAGAATGTCAACACAGTTAACAACTGCTTACAGCCTTTCTCCCTTTTCAGCTACAAAACTTCAATATCTACCTTACAGGCAAAAGAATGCACACATCCCTGTACAACCCTAGTGGCCTCTGGTTTTATCTTATCATATTATAATCTTACTTATGGCATCTCCAGAGCCACCTTCTAAACTTGTTTTTAAAAAGGAAAAGGAGGCCAGTGAGATATCTCTGTAGGGAAAGGTGTGTGTCATCAAGCTGACAGCCTAGTCTAATCCTTAGGACACATGTGGTTAAAAGAGAATAAACTCCTACAAGATATCCTCTGATCTCTAAATACACACCATGGCATGCAAAACCCACACACATACACATTAATAAATAAATGTAATTTTAAAGATGGAATGGAAGATAGACTATGATTTCTGCCCTGAGATTGGTCCAAAGAGAGCCTAAAAGAGGCATGAGCCTACAATGAGCTTCAAACTGACCTGGCTCAGAACAGGTAGAAAGATGTCTCAGTGGTTTAAAGCATTTTATATTCTTGCAGAGGGCCTCGGTTCAGTTCCCAGCACCTACACCTGAATGCCCTCCTAGGGCCTCTATGGGAACTGTACACATAATAAACTTACATATATATAAGCAAAATACTCATAACAACATTTTATGATTAAATAATTAATAATAATAATAATAATAATAATAATAATAATAATAACCAGTCTCAATAAAGATTGTACTTCAGTCTCCATCCAGTTCTGCCTAAGGACCTTAAAAGGCCACTGGGGAGCGCAGCACATTAATATTCTTCTCTTGGAACTTCTCCCGTTCTCATTTCTTTTTCCTTTTTCCCAAATAAATCTACATTTGCTAGGCTCACTCCTTGTTCAAATTTCCTTGTCCAAATTCTTCTTGACAAGAATTTGGAAGCTCAGGGTGGTTTGGGGGGGGGCATTGCTCACCCAGCACTCTAGCTCCCCAAGTTAAGCTAAAAGGCCTGTCATTCTTCAAAAGATAGATAGATAGATAGATAGATAGATAGATAGATAGATAGATAGATAGATAGATGATGGATGGACGGAAAGACAGACAGACAGACAATTACTTTCCCCTATTCTGTCTTAGGAAGGAAGTATAGTCACATTTAGTATATCTTTCTGAGTGCCTCTTTCTCCTTAACCATCATACGGAAGATCTTTTAGATCTTAGAATCTTTTAATAAAGTTGACAATTCTATTTCATTATACTGACTAGTCCTAAAATTATTTTTTAACATTAAAGCCAAAATGAGGTCCCAAAGTATTAAGGAACTCCTCAAGCTGAAAAAGGTTACAGCATGGGGTTGTGTCTCTGTTCTCCTGTATTTAACAAATTAACAAAAACACATATTTCCTCAGTTATGTAGTTAAAAAAAATGACAATTATACCATGTTAAGCAATGTCAGCATGATTCTGCACTGTGTATGGTACACCCACTACATAACAATGACTATAAGATAAGCATTCAAGGTTCTAATCCATGCCCACTAAGCAGATCAGAAATTCTGGTACAATAAATTATTCTATAATTCATTAAGAGTTAGAATTGTTAAGGCTGATACTGGAGGCAGGAGACATGCAATAAAGTTACATCAAAGGAAAACTAAGTCCTTCTCATCAAGAGGATAAAATCTCTCTAGCCTAAGTGCAGACCTAACATTCCAAGCTACTGAAAATACGTTAATCCAATGAGATGGTCAATCATCTAACCAGTCCTCAAAAAGCAGAATCACACCTGAAGAGGTGGGTTCACCTTCAGTCTGATAAAAAGATAAGCAGAATAATTCTATCTTTAAAAAGACCTGTACTTTTCCAGAACTACTGCCCGCTAGTGCAGTTCCTGCGAAGCACCAAGAGGACTGGCTGGGTTTGCCTACCTTTCTAAACATGCAACTCTTCCTTTTTCTTTCTTTTGTCTTCAGTGTGTTTGTTTTAATTTTTGTTAGACCCTTGACAATTTTGTAACAATGTGTTTTGATCATATTCACCCCCTATACCACAACCCAGACTCAACTCTTCTCCTTTCACCATCCACACAACGCCCCATGGGGGGCGGGGGTGGGGCTGTGTGGGAGTGTGTATATGTGTACTTGTGTACGTCTGTCTGTATTTTACCTGTATGTATATATGTGGACCATGTGCTTACTATGCCTCCCAGGAGAGGATGTCTGATCCCTGGAAATGGAATTGCAGTTGTGAGTCATCCATCATGCAGGTGCTGGGACCAAACCTCAGCCCTCTGCAAGAAAGAACATCAGGTACCTTAACTACTGAGTACCTTTCCAGCCCAACACTCTGTCTTTTTGTTTTGCATACTGGCCAGACTCCCAGTATGCTTTTTTCTGGTACTTTGGGCTTCCTTACCTTTCTCTAAAGCTCCCCTTCCTCACCATGTGGCTAATCTCCAGGAGAGCTTAACTCTAATAGTATGCAGCCTTTTCTCTATTCTCCTCTTCCAGACAGCTGCTGAGATTTATAGCTTGCCTACCCTGGCATTTCTCTTTTAAACTTCTCTTATAAAACTGTCCTTAAGCTTCCTTTTGAATCTATTTTTCAATTATTTAATTAATGAGACTAAGAATCCAAAGACAGGACCCTGCCTTTCTGGCCTCACCTAGCACCCAGACGGGACTCTAGCTCAGGACCCCCTCCTTTCACTAAGTCTGCTTCTCTACTTGTAACTTGGTGCTTGAGTAAACTTTAGCAGTGCTTGACTTTCAAAAATTCCTGCCTTTTAATTCAGTCAGTAAAGAAAATGAAAATGATCCTGCACCTCTGGATAGTATCAATATGAAATTGTAAGTATTGTAACTTTGCACACATACACATGTCATTTCTAGATAATCCTGTGTCACTGTTACTAGAACTGTCTAGGGTGACCTGATTGAATTTTTAACACATCCTAATGTTGTTTATCTTAGAGGTCAAAATGCCCCGGTAGGCCAGTTCTTTTTCAGGTAGACCTGTCACAAATGCTTAAACTAAAACGAATACCTGAGTGACTGCCAGACCACTTCTAACTTCATTATAACTCAATCTCCATGTTAAAAATACAGCTACCCACTGTCATGACAAGTGACAGCTGCCAGGGCAACCCCTAGGGAAAAAAAAGACAAGAGAAAGGAGTTGGCAACTGTAGCCCTGGACATTTCCCAACCTTTCCAGGAGGGAAAAAAAAATATTCTTGCTGCTTATTAATCTAGCCTTCTCCTTCATTTTTTACTCAGCATTTGTTATCTTCTCAACCTGGAAGAACAGAAAAATTGATTTTCAAATGTATCTCTCACTTCATGGTCAAGAATAAAAGTCTAATTGCCTACACAACTGGTGCCCACAATCCTAAGTGGGGAATAAAACGATTCAGTTTGAAAGCAAAACTGGTATAACATGCTTTCTTCAAGTTATATTAGAAACTAGAAAATACCAACATGGCAGCCAACAGGACAAACATAAAGAGCATGAAGAACTGGCTTAAAGTGAAAAATGACATAAGAAATACCACTTAAAGAGAATCTTATAATTTTCATGAAAAAAAAACCCTGAAATAATCATTCTGATGTAAAGCTTTGAAAATTATTGATTTCATAGAGTTTTATCATGAAAAGATACCAAGAAATATTTACTGATTTTTCAAAATTATTTATGAGACTTTGACATTGTTTTTTTGTAAGTAGTAAAAAATCAGAGTTGTGCAGGCTGCATACTTTTAATCCCAACACTTGGGAGGCAGAGATTGCCCAAACTCTATGAGTCTGTGGACAGTAGGGTCTAGAGAGTGAGTTTCAGGAAAAA
This sequence comes from Mastomys coucha, assembly GCF_008632895.1. Taxonomy (NCBI): domain Eukaryota; kingdom Metazoa; phylum Chordata; class Mammalia; order Rodentia; family Muridae; genus Mastomys; species Mastomys coucha. The sequence goes on along the minus strand of NW_022196912.1, from coordinate 20,301,606 downwards.
AACAATAATAATTTCAGAGTTGCTTGCTACATTATATTTCTGCGGCAGGGAATGTAGTGCAAGAATCAACACCAGCAATTAGCATTGGTCCAATGACTGCAGGAACACACGTCCACCTGAGGGAAAGACAGCACTCTTGTATCACAGACTCCCTTTGGGTCACAACTGTTCTCGTCACTCCCTTACCACTAACATCTGTCTGACAACCAAACCTGTTCCCAATCACTCTAATTTTGTCATTTGCAAAATATCCATAAGTGAACTCATACAGAATGTGAACCTTTAAGATTGCCCTTTATTCCTCACCAGATTAGGACTTTTTTTTTTCTTTTCTTGGAGACAAGTTTTTGGAGACAGGTTTCTCTATGTCACCCTGGCTGTCCTGGAACTCTGTAGCTGAGGCTGGCCTCCTAGACGCAAAGGCCTGTGCCACCACCACATGGCTAAAATTTGTAGTTTTCTGGTCAGACCCTTGTCTCCTTCAAATAGCAACAGCTACTTCTTCAGTGTGGTATTGAGATAATCTTTGGACCAGTACCATACATACTTCACCACCATGATGATGATGGACTCTTATTCCCCCTGGAATTGTAGTTCAAATAAGGCCTTCCTGTTGCATGATATTTGATCACACTGTGAACCCCAAGATTATGAACTAGAAAAACCTATTTCTTGCTGTAATGTGGCTCAGCCCTAGCACACACCTTTAACCCAAAAGCTTTCTGTACACAAGAGCTAAATAAAGTCAACAATAGGTGACAGAGGCAGAGCAAGCCAACCAGTTGACAGCAAGTGACCATAAGAGAAAGGAGGGTCACTGAGTTGAAGGATATCTAAGACAGCATGGAGAAGGAGCTTTTTCCTTCTGTGATGTTCAGCTATGTGTCTTCTCTGCCTTTGTGAGCTAGCAGGTTTTCGCCAGACTATCTGGTTCCTGAGACTTCATTTGGGACCTCCTTTTAAGACATCTTCCTTTTTTAAGTCACCTTAGCCATGGTGTTTTATCACAAAAATAGAAAAGTAATCAAAACACTGTGTCTCTCAAAATACAAAGTGTAAGAATAAAATTTTGTTACACTTAGAAAATATAATTCTAACCTATAAAGACCTTAATTTTCAAAAGAAAGGGCCAAATGTTGTGGCACACGTTAAAGATCAGGAGGACAAGTCAAACCTCTACCACATAGAAGGTCAAGGCCTGCCTGGCCTACAGGAGACTTATCTCCAGCAAAAAAAGTAAGAATTTATTAAAAACCAGTAAGTTATTTAAAAATGGACTAAGTGTAAATATATAAAATTTCTAAAGAATCAGCATTAAACTTTACTAAGCTCACAAACTGTCTTGATAATTATGCTTATTAACATAAAATAGAGCCTTTTCTTTCAGGAGTTATTGGGAGCTGAGAGAGATTCTGTGTACCCCTAACTGTTTTGTAACTGATAATGTAGATCAGGAGGGCCTGCATCTCAGGGACCTGCCTGTATCTGCCTCCTGAGCACCATGATTAAAGATTCTGAATGGCTACACCTGGCTCCTTTTGGAGTTCTAGCTAAGTACAGCACTCAAGAAACCTATGGTAAAAGGATCACAAGTCTGAGGTCAGCCTGAGCCACATGATGAGAAAACATGTCTCAATCAATAATTTAACAAACAAATATATCACAAAAAGGTGTCCTGAACCCCAAGATCAATTTTTAGGATAAGCAGCAGCCAATAAGATAGCTCCAGCAGGGGGCAGGGATGGCACCTCTTACTCAAAAGTAGAAGTGAGTATTAGCTAAACCAGTCAGTCAGTGTCCAACGGGCCCTCCCATTTATCCTCATTGTGCAGTTTTAAACTAGTCAACAGCATCAATTCAAAAGAAGCAAAAACTAAAAATTATGTCATGTCAAAGCATTAGAGCAAAAGTACCCATAGAACTTTATAAAAATTAGAGCAAAAGTCACCTCTAGAACTTTATAAAAATTATACAAGCTCACAATCCAAACACTGGAGACATCCAACTGATCCAACAGACCTGGTATTGGACCATGGACTACTAGCCTTCCTCCAGTGAGAAGTACTTTATTAGTGCAGTAGTTAGGGATCCCCAGTTTCCTGAGTGACTGCTCTTTTCCTTAACCACACTGACAGACACCTCACAACACAGCAGCAAAGAGCTCTGTTCCTTACTTTCCCATAGCAACCTTCTCTCTGACTTAACAGCATCAACACTAAAGTATCTCTCAAAGTGTTATCCTATATTTCCAAATGTTAAAAACAATCATTTGACAGATGTGATTTCTGGCGATATTTAGCCTAATTTTCTAAAATACTGTGTTACCTGGCAATCTTGTATTCAAACTTCAAATATTTTTATTTTGTAAAGCCACATGCAAAAGCCAAAAGAGAAAAGCATATACATTGACAAAAAGTTTATTGAATATTCTCAAGTATTCAGTTTCACCAAATTCTAACAAATTTACTCTTCAATTATGCAACAGATGAAGCAAGAATTCAGAAGGGAGAGGGGTTGTTTAAAAAAAAAAATACAGTAAGATCTAAAAGAAATCACAAACACACAAAGTTGTTTTGCTTTCTTGCAAGCAGTGAGGATGGAATGCAGGCCCTGGCCATGAGAGGTAGTGTCTCCACTGCAGAGCTATACCCACAAAACCTTTTAAATAGGTACATTTTACATTTCTCAAACCTAAAGAATTGAAATCACCAAAAAGGAGCTCACAGCTAGGATGTGGTGGCACATGTCTTTAAGGCTGAGGCCAGCCTGGTCTACAGAGTGAATACCAGGACAGCCAGTGCTACACAGAGAAACCCTGTCTCGAAAAACAAAACAAACAAACAAAACAAAACAAAACAAAGCCTAAATAATAATAATAATAATAATAACAACAATAATGTGTTTGAATACTCCAGAAGCAATTCAAAGACCAAAATATGGAAATGCAAAGATAGTCATCTTATACAGAAGAGAAACAAGGAAAAAAACACTCATTACCTAAACCAAATGGTCAAAGGCAAGATTAATTAACTTCACCAAGGTTTGTATTATGCATTGCCAAAATATAATTAGCTCAATTTGCCTCTGTAGTATTTATTCCCAAAATCTAGAACTCCAATCTAATTATGAGAGGGGGAAAGAGAAGAACCTCCTCCAACATTCTGTAAAATACTTAAAAATAATTCTTAAAGTTTTATTCAGGTAGGGCTTGAGAGATGGCTCAGTGATTAAGAGCTCCAGAGGTCCTGAGTTCAATTTCCAGCAACTACATAGAGGCTCACAACCATCAGTAATGGGATCAGATACCTTCTTCTGGTGTGTCTGAAGACAGCAACAATGTACTCACAATAAATAAATAAATCTTTAAATATATATATATATATATATATATATATATATATATATATATATATATATATATTCAGGCAAGACACTACATGTTTGTAATCCCAGCAGTGAGGTAGCTGGGACAGTAGAAACATAGTTCAAGGCTAGCCTGATATAGCTATAAAATCCCAGTACAACCTTGTCTATATGATGAGACTCACTTTCTCT
>NW_022196912.1:20279424-20296493 GCF_008632895.1 Mastomys coucha | reverse complement strand
AAAAAAAAAAAAAAAAAAAGAAAAGAAAAAAAGAAAAAGAAGCATTAGCAGCAAGGGAACATCAAAGTGAGCCGCTCCGTGGGTGACTTCCCACACCCGAGAATCACACCAGAATACGCCACTGTCATAACTGAATGGACACGGAGCACCTTACAGAGGATTCTGAGAGGAAAGGTGTAGAGAAAAAGGTTAAAACTAATAACCATGGGCTAGAGAAATGGCTTGGCAGTTAGAAACACTTAGTGCTCTTTAAGAGGACCCAAGTTCGGCCGGGCGGTGGTCTTTAATCCCAGCGCTTGGGGGGCAGAGGCAGGTGGATTTCTGAGTTTGAGGCCAGCCTGATCTATAGAGTGAGTTCCAGGACAGCCAGGGCTACACAGAGAAACCCTGTCTCGAAAAACCAAAAAAAAAAAAAGAGGACCCAAGTTCTCTTACTCTCTTCCCCTCTCCGCCCCTTCCCTTTCTCTGTCTCTACTCCCTCAACTCACCTCCCCTAAATAAATTCTATTCTATTCTATTCTATTCTATTCTATTCTAGAGAGAGAGAGAGAGAGAGAGAGAGAGAGAGAGAGAGAGAGAGAGAGAGAGAGCCCACATTTGGTTCCTAACACCAACATGAGGTAGCTTACTAGCACTGCCAGTAACCCCAGCTCAGGGAAACCAACATATTCACACAGGGATATGCATAATTAATTTAAAACTTTTTAAATACATGAAGGGACAAAAAAAAAAAAGCCAGTAACTACTCCAATAAAGAGTTTTAGTCAGGTGTAGTAGCACACACCTTTAATGCCAGCACTTGGGAGGCATAGGCAGTTCAAGCCCAGCCTCCTCTATACAATGAGTTCTATCTAGGACAGATAGAACTATGAAGAACAACTCTGTCTTTAAAAAAAAAAAAAAAATTAAGAATTCTAAAAACCTAGGACTGTAGTTCGGTGGTAAAGTGCTTGCCTGTAGAGTGGTTTGAATGAGAAATGTCCCCCACAGACTGGAATACATGAACTTTGCCCTCTAACTGATGATGCTGTTTGGGGGGTGGGGAGGGGGGTTATGGGACCCTTAGAAGTTGTAGCCTTGTTAGAGGAAGCATGTGCCTAGGTGTGGGCTTTGACAGTACACAGCCTCATCCCACTTCCTTTCCTTTCTCTCTGCCTCATATCTAATGTTGAAACTATGACATCTCAGCTTCCTTCTCCTGCTGCAATTCAAACCCCACCATTATAATTTCTCCCTCTGGACCTGTAAACTAAAATAAATTCTTTCTTTCATAAGTTGCTTTTGTTCATGGTACTTTATGACAGCCAACAAAAACTACTACACACACTATGGACAAGGCCCTAGAGCCAATCCTTAGCACTCAAGGAAGAAAATGCTGGGCATGATGACATACTTCTATAATCCCAGCTCTCAAGAGCTGAGGCAGGAGCATTACTAAGAATCCAAGGCTCAAGGCCAGCCTGGATTGCATTGCAAGACTTGTCTGAGAAGACTTGTCTGAGAAGACGAAGAAGGAATCTGGGTTTGGCTTACTGATGTTTTTGTTTCTTTGTTTCAATGATGAGGACTCAATCCTGTGTCTCACGAATACTAAGCAATACTCTACCACTGAAGCACATCCCTAACCTCTTCTTTCCTTTTACTTCTTACTTCAAGAAAGAAGTAAGGATTTTAAAGGTCAAAGATTCCCAAAAGATATCTCTTAGGAATCCTCAAGACCCTTTCAGAAAGTATAATTTTCATAATAATACTAAATTTCGAACTCTTCACATTGCTAAAACATTCTTTGCTGCCTTCACTGGATTGGTCTTTGCCCTGATGTTTGCTCAGCAGCCTTGGAGAACATCTAAATTCAGATATCCTATTTAGTAGCGCTCACTCCATCTTTCCCCTCCGCACCGTCAACTAAAGTTTCATATAGGGAATATCCTTGATAAAGCTGTGAATACTGTGCATCTCAATCCTTGGATATGCAGCTTTCCATATTCTACACACTAAAATAGGAATGGCTCTCTCGAGGAAAGGCACGACTGAGCTACAAGGGAACTAGCCACTTATAAACAAAACATTTTTCTTGAAAGAACAACTGACAAGTGATGGTTACTCAATCTTGTGTATTTAGCAGATATTTTCATGAAAACGAACAATGAACTTGTCACATCAAGGGAAAATCTGACAATATTTATTGCTAAATTATACATTTTGGGCTTCTAAATTTTGCAAAACTTGCTTCTACCACTATAGGTTTAATAGCTTTCCAAGTCAAAAAAAAAAGTTCTAAAGAGAATGGTAATATTAAAAAGAGTGATTCGTTGACAATGAACAATGAAACGTATAAACAATTGGGAGATCTTATAAGTGAAGAAATAAATATTTTCCAAATGACTAATGCATGGCGTTTAAAGAAAAACCTGGACAGATGAAAGATTAGCTCAAAATAAAAGGCACATCAACATATCTTAATAAAAACTAAGCATCAGAGCCTCCCTTGTGGCTTCAATTCTATACTTCAATTAATCCTTAAGCAGTTATGTTTACGGGTACAACCGTTTTGACAGCAGTGACAATTCCACATATAAATTAAGTGTTCTGTAATAATGTCAGTAGATAGGGTCTCTATAGTAGAATTTTTAAAGGGAAACTACCATTAGTTGAGTTTCAGGGTGGCATCAAAAGACATGCAGAATTATCTGAAAAGTCTTTGAAAACACTTGGCTTTTTCCAAACACCTACATGGGGCCAGATACCCCTGACATGCCTCAAGAAAAACAATGCATCACAAGAGGGTCAATACAGTAGGAGATAAACGAATCCAGCTGTTTTCCATTCAACAACTCACTAAAGATATTTGTGAAAATATCATATAGGCTAAACTCCAATTTCAAAAACATTATTTTCATTTAAACTGTCATTTCAATTGACAGGTGTACTGTCATTTTTTTGGTGCATTAAAAGTATCTTTAAGGTTTTTCTGTTTTACTTTCTAATTTAATAACTAATGATAAATATAATTCAAATTTAAGCTGAAAAACTACTACTAAAGATCAAATATTTCATCTAGCTATGCAGAACTGAATACATAATATTCCTCTAAAGACTCTAAAAAGGAAGATTATCATAAGCAGAATAGATTCCCTATTTATAATGTAAACAGACATCCAATTATTAAAATTAGTAATTTATAAAAAGATAAAGTTATGAAATAACTACATGAATTTACCATGTGCTGGGAGAGAGGAAATAATGGCATGCTTACATACACTTGAAAACACGTAAATACTGGACAGAGACTTAATCTATAAAATCAATCACCCACATGTGGAAGAAAACACAAAGAGTATACAAATGAGATGGGAAAGGGGGTGTGCTGGGAAAATGTCTCAGTGAATAAAGTGCTTATCGCACACTTAAGAGGACTTAAGTTCGCCGGGCAGTGGTGGTGCACGCCTTTAATCCCAGCACTTGGGAGGCAGAGGCAGGCGGATTTGAGTTCAAGGTCAGCCTGGTCTACAGAGTGAGTTCCAGGACAGCCAAGGATATAAAGAGAAACCCTGTCTCGAAAAACCAAAACCAAACCAAACCAAACCAAACCAAAACAAAACCCCTAAGTTCTATCAACAGCTGGTAATGGACTTTGTGATGTTGTAACTGGAAAAGGAGAGACAAGTAGATTTCCGAGGACGGCTAATCTGCAAGTGTATTCTAATCAATAAGCTCCAGGTACCAAAATGGGGGTTGGGGGGAGGATGACAGATCCTAAGGAACAACACTTAAGGTGACCTCTTGACCTACATACACACAGACACACAGATCTATACATATGCACACACACAAAAAGAACAGGACTTCTCAATGAATACCAAAAAGCATTTATACATCAATTCATTCAATATTTTCCATTTGATCTATAAATTAATCCTAAATCAATATTAAGACATAATAAGAAAGTTTTTTTCTTTAATTTTTATTTTATTTTATGGGTCTGGTTATTGTACCTGTGTGTATGTCTGTATACCATGTGTATGCCTGGTGCTTCTAGAGGACAGAAATAGCTATCAGATCCCCAGAACTGTAATTACAGATGCTGTGAGTCATCATGAGGATGCTGGGAACTGAACCAGGGTCCTCTGGAACAGTAGCCAGTGCTCTTAACTACTGAGCCAACTCTCCAGCCCCATTAATACACTTTCAACTTTTATATTTTATTTTGGTTTCAGAAACACAAAAGACACAAATCTTCCCCTTTTATCAGATCTGATGCAGAACAGCATTGCTGGTAACTTTAACAGAAGAAAAAGACTAGTCAATCAGATAAAGGCAAAAGGGGGAATATTTTATTCTGTTATCTGATCCAAGACCTCATGTATCAAAGGCTGGCCTCAAACTCTATGGTTGAAGAGAACTTCTGATTCTCCCATTTCTACCTCCCAAACACTGGACGTACATGCCTGGTTTTATGTGGTGCTGGAAATCAAATCCAGGTCCTTGTGTATGCTATGCAAGCACTCTAAAGACTGAACCACATCCCCAGCCCAAAGAAAGTATATCATAAATCAGTCATGATAAGCTCAAAACAGGGATAAAATAAGCAACTACTGGCTAGACACACAATAAGACTAGAAGTTATTTTATTAAGTCTTTTGCTTTTCAAAGTTGTACCTAAGGCTCAGTGGTAGAGAGCACTTGTAGGGCAAGACCAGACCCTGTGTTATATCCCTAAGCACTGAGGAGAAAGAAAGGTACACTATGCCTTCAGTCACAAATAATTCTCTGACTACATCAATTTCAAATGAAGCAGCAGCTAATAAAATTCTTAAATAACTTGTCACCTTTTTTAGTAATCTAATATTAAAGGGTACCAGAGTTATTGCTGTATCTTTTTGTAACTGGTCTTTTGCTACTTTGCACATTCTTTATTCCAACCTTCTCTACCCCTTTCTCTTCCATCCTTTCAACCCCGTAACACTAGATAGGAAAGAAAAATAGATATAAGGGGAAAGGGAGCAACATTATCATTAGACTACTTTCTGCTGACTTAGGGCATTGAGTTCCTCAGGGTAAGCTTGATCTTCCTTTGCCTTCAGAATATCTAATTTCTTATTTCTTCTGTGCATAGGACTACTTAACAGCAACCAACCAACAACTCTCTCCAGGCATGCACATATATACATATGGATACACACACACGCACACACACACAATACACACACATATATATACACACACACACACACACACATATACACACACACTACACACACACGCACACGCACACACACCACACAAACACACTCTCAAAAGTCCCCAAGATTCCAAACAGCACACAATTGCCACTGGCAGTGTCAAAACCCTGCTAGATAGAGCACAAGGCAAGTCATCGCTGCTGTGGGCAATCTGAAACAGCCCCAGATCCCATACCTGGGATTAAAATAAACACATATTCCCAAAATATTTCTGTTTTTTTTTAAAAATAAAACTATCGTTCCAAAATTTTCACTACATATTTTTATAGATGAAGTTTTATTGAAAAGCTGTTATCTATTCATTTACATAATAACAACTATTTTTATAATGCAAAGACAGAACTGAGTAGGTGCAAAGACATATAATATAGCCTGCAAAAAAATTAGCAATCTGAGCCTTTAGAAAACACTTAAAATTTTTAATTTCACTAAAGATGAAAACCACACTACAGAAGATCTTTATCACTGCTTAGAGCACTGGTTTTCAATCTTCCTAATGCTGTCACCTTTTAATACAGTTCATGTTGTGGTGACCCCCAACCATAAAATTATTATGCTATTACTTCATAACTGTAAATTTGCTACTTATGAATCATAAAGTAATTATTTGACCCACAGGTTGAGAATCACTAGCTTAGTGTAAGAATTGAACCTTGCTGTTCATTCTGGCTCTACAGGGAGGAAATAGTAGGGAAAAGAGAAAAGAAGTTCCCCTAAAAATAAAACTCAGGGCTCCCAAGTGGTAGTAATACACCTGAATCCCAGCACTCAGGAGACAGAAGCAGGTAGAATTGTGAATCTGTGAGTTCAAGGCCAGCCTGGTCTACATGGAGAGTTCTAGGACAGCTAGAGCTACACAGAGAAACCTTGTCTTGAAAAACAAAAACAAAAACAAACCAAATAAAAAACCTCAGGGTACACTATAAGTTATTATCTCTGGCATATAAAGTATGGCTGTGCGTGTGTGTGTGTGTGTGTGTGTGTGTGTGTATGTGTGTTTTATGCATGTCTGTCTGTCTGTCCCCTAAATCAGGTATAGAATCAAAGAAGGTTATATATAGGGCTGGGCTTTTGATATAAGTTCAATCCCTGGGACACTTCCATAGTAGAAGAAAAAAAAAATTCTTGCAAGGTGACCTCTGACCTCCACAAAGGCACTTACACACACACACACACACACACACACACAGAGATGCATACTAAATAACTAATAAATTTTAAAAAGACCTGCTATATAACCTATGTAAACAAAAGCCCTGTTATGCACAACAGATAAACACAGAAGCAATTTCATTAACATCACTATCACATTACTCTCCTGGAGGGTACTATCCAACACTATTAGAGAAGAAAAAAATTAAAAACTGAAGGTAAAAATCTTGGTAAGTAGGTAAAATTATCACTAAATACAAATGTGACTATATTCCTAGAAAAGTAACAGAATCAACCAAAATGTTGTTTTTTCTTCTGTTTTTTTTTTTTTTTAAAGATTTATTTATTATTATACAAAGGTACACTGTAGCTGTCTTCAGACCCGCCAGAAGAGGACGTCAGATCTCATTACAGGTGGTTGTGAGCCACTACATGGTTGCTGGGATTTGAACTCAGGACCTTCAAAAGAGCAGTCAGTGCTCTTACCCGCTGAGCTGTCTCACCAGCCTTCTGTTTGTTTTTTTTGAGGCAAGGTTTCTCTGTGTAACCCTGGCTGTCCTGGAACTCAGAGATCTACCTCTCTCTGCCTCCCCAGTGCCAGGATTAAGGGCACGCACTACCATCACCCAACTAAAATATTAAAAATAAAAGTTAGTGGGGCTGGTGAGAGGGTTCAGTGGGTAAGAGCACTGTCTGCTCTTCTGAAGGTCGTGAGTTCAAATCCCAGCAACGACATGGTGGCTTACAACCACTCATAAAGAAATCTGGTGCCCTCTTCTGGTGCATCTGAAGACAGCTACAGTGTACTCATAATAATAAATAAATCTTTAAAAAAAAAAAAACCTTTAAAAAAATAAACAAATAAAAGTTAGTAAAGTTTTGATACATACAAAAAGCTTCCATGCATATAACAACTAAGAAAACCTAGTGAAGAAATCTGACCATGTAAATAAGCAATACTGAAAGGCTGGCAATCTGGCTGCGTGAGAGTGCTTGTCTAACAGGCCTAAAGCCACAGTTTTAATCATGAGCACTGAAAAAAAAAGTTCAGAAAACCAAATGTCTAGAAAAATGAAAAAACTTCAAAAAAAAGTTTATTTATAAGCTTAGTAAGATATGAGTAAAATAAACTATCAACAAGGGCTGGAGAGATGGCTCTACAGTTGAGACCACCAACTGCTCATGCAGACAACCCAGCGCCCACATGGCAGCCCACAACTGTCTGTAACTCCACTTCCATGGGACCTGATACTCTCACACAGACACACATGAAGGCAAAATACCAATGCACATATGAATACACACACACTCAAACATACATACATATATCAACAGTACTTTCATTATGGTTTTAGTAAGTACAAAGCCTAATTCAAAATCTATATGTAAAATAAACAAGCAATAATTAAGCTCATAAAAAAGTAAACTAAGAATAACTACACATGGTATTGTACATCTGAAAATCCCATATGAAATAAATAAATAGCCAAGAAATTCGATAAACAGAAGAGAATCTAAAACTACTATAATAAAAACTGTATTAACAGACCCAAGAATAAGTCAATGAAATCAAATAGATTGTCTGCAAGGAGACACAAAACACTAAAATTCAATATAATCATAAAGCTAATTTTTCATATTATATTCAAAAATAGAATATAAAAGAGATATAGTAAAGGCAATAAAGTAGGCTCATATCTCAAATTTCATTATCATAAACTCAAAACGGATAAAAGATGAAAATGTAAAAAGTGAATTAATGGAACAAATAGAAGCAGATACTGGGAAGCAAGCCAGAAGCACATAATGAGACTAATTCACAGAGAAACCATGAAAAAAAATTACTGAACATCACAAATTTCTTAGTCAGGAATGTTTGCTTATGTCTGTCCTAGAACTCAGGAGTCTGAGGCAAGAGGATCACTTTAAGAACAAGACTGCACTACATAGCAAAGTCCAGGCTAGCCAGCAACACAGTGAGAACTAAGAGAAACCAGGAGGCTGGAAGGGGTTCAGAAGCTAATAGCCCTTCCTCTTCTTCCAGATAAACTATGCTCATTTCCCACACTCACACCAGGAAGTTCCCAACCCACCAGGGGACCCAATACCCTCTTCTGTCCTCCTTAAGTACTGAACCCAGGAGCACAAACTCATACATAAACATACGCACAAAAAAAAAAATATTTTTAAAAATTTAAAATGAAAAGGACAGCTAACTGTGGCAGCACATGCCAATAATCCTGGTCTACAAGAGGCAGAGGCAGGGCTTGTGAGGTGACTTGCTGCCAAGCATCATTACTTGCATTCAATCCCCAGTTTCAACATGGTAGAAGAAGCCAGGCGGTGGTGGTGCACGCCTTTAATCCCAGCACTTGGGAGGTAGAGGCAGGCGGATTTCTGAGTCCGAGGCCAGCCTGGTCTACAGAGTGAGTTCCAGGACAACCAGGGCTACACAGAGAAACCCTGTCTCGAAGAAAAAACAACAACAAAACAAAAAACAAAACAACAACAACAACAAAACAACATGGTAGAAGAAAACCAGCTCCTCCAAGTTGTCCTTTGAGCACCACCACACACATGCCCCAGCACACACAGCAACAGACATGGACATGGATAGGAACGGACGGACATACACACGGACACACACACACACACCCTCCAAGTTGTCCCTTGAATACCACCACACATGCCATAGCATACACAGCAATGGACATGGATAGGGAATGAGAGACAGAGAGACAGAGACAGACCGACTGACAGACGCATGCACGCACACATATATGAATAAATGAATGAATGAATGAATGAATGAATGAATTTTTTAGAAAGGTTAAGACCAGGTGTGGTACTGTACTCCTTTAATCCCGCCACTCAGGACACAGAGGCAAGTAGATCTCTCTGAGCCAGCTTATATAGTGTATGAGTTCCGAGCCAGGCAAGGCTACATACTGAGACTCTACCCTCACCACACCCAAAAAACAACATATTTTCAAGAGACATAGTCAAGATGACCACTCCAGTGGGCATGTTGTCACAAGCTTTTATATCCCTACACTCAGGAAGCAGAAGCAGGTGGATTTGTGTGAGTTCATGGTCAGCCAAGTCTATACAACAAGCAGACCAGCTAGAATTATGTGATGAGACTTTATGTCAAAAAAGGATCACCCTTACACAGAAAATATTTTTTAAGGTGTGGCATTTCACAAAGCAAAACAAAGAACAACTTCTGTAAAAGAATAATTTCCACTGTTCAGAGGCCGAAAGTCATGGAAGCTATTACTATCCTGGATAGAAATAGCTCATAATATTAAGAGACAGTTAAAGTAAACCCCAAAACATAATGTTGGAGAGAATTAAACAAGTGAACAACAACAAAAACATAGGGGGACACACTTGTAGCCCTAGTTATAGGGAGGCAAAAGCAGGGGGATCCCTGGGGTTTACTAGGCAGCCATCTAGCTCAATCAGCAATTACCAAGCCAGTGAGGGACTTTCTCAAAAATACAAAGTAGATGTCCTCTGAGGAATAAGTGACCATTGAGTGCCTGGCCCTGAACAGGACACCTGTAGGTTCAGGAAACACCACAAAAGGAAGCTGCAACATGAAGAACTAAGGCAGAAAATGGTAGCAGTGATATGAAGCACTGTGTTCTGGACATGACATGGCCATAGTACTCAGGAACTTACAGCAACTAGGATTGACTGCAGTCAGTGGGAGCAGTCAACCTCTCATCATGGATGAAGAAAGGACTCATTGACAATTATTGATTGCTGGGATAAAAGAGTCACTTTCTTCAATGACATAGCCACCAGTGGTAAGCCGCCCATTCTCCAGTAAATAATCTCCATACTTTTTTAAAAATTCCAATTAGCCTGGCAATGGTCACGCACACCTTTAACCCCAAAACTTGAGAGGAAGAGACAGAGGCAGAGGCAGATGGATTTCTGAGTTCGAGGCCAACCTGGTCTACAGAGTGAGAACAAGAAACCCTGTCTCAAGAAACCAAAAAACAAAAACAAAAAAATGATATTGAAGTGGATGGAGTTTCTAGATGTGCTAAAATATGGGTAAACTTTGAAAGCATTGTACTAAATGAAATAAACCAAACAAAAAAGAATAGTTCCTGGGGTTGGGGAGAACAAGCAGTCCCTATTTAAAGGGCAGTGACTTTCACTTGAGGAAGGAAAAGCATTGTATTGTGGAGGATGATGGTAATAGCTGTAAATCCTGCACATATACTACACACCACAGAATTATACACTCAGGTACTATCACAACGATAAAAGTTAATTACATATACTTCACCAAAGTTTAAAAATGTGTATTTTATACCTAGGGCCTTAACCAACTATTTTTGCTATCAGTGTGATTTACAGTCAACTTATTTTTATTTTGAAGATATCCTGAGACATACTGTGTCACCCTCTGGGAGGTGGAGGTTAGATGGTAAATGACTTGCTCATCTCCTTCCTGTAGATGAGCCCCACCTACCTGAGTGAATCCAAGGATTCATCCCAACATCTAGATGAGCTTTCCTAGATGGCAACACTCCATACATATCACATGGCACAGTACAGGAAAGGACAGCAGTCCATCCATCTGTTTCTCCTCAACACCACCTCAAGATTTTTCTTTCTGCTAATTTAAATCTGTATCTTTTCTGTGTAATACATTATATACTTAAGTATAACAGGTTCTCTGAATTCTATGGGTCCTAGTCAATCAACACACTCTACTGACCCTACAGACAGAAAAACATACATCATTGTTCTGGCTAGCCATAATTGTCAACTTAACAGCCTGGAGTCATCTGAAAGAAGCCTCAATTGAAGAACTGTCTAGAACAAAGTAGCCTATGGGCAGGTCTGTGGGGGACTGTCTTGATTACTAATTGATACAGGAGGGTACAGACCATGATGGCTGATGTGCCACTCCTGGTCCTTGCTTCTAAAAGCAAGCAACCTGAGCAAGCCATGGAATGCAAACCAGTAAGCAGTATTCCTCATGTCTGTTATAGTGGATGCCTCCCTGCCCTGACAGTGCTCAATGATGACTGTTACCTACAATGTGAGATTAAATAAAAACCCTAGGCAGGGAGTCTTGGAGTGAATAAGAAAACTACCTAAACATAAATCTGTGAGAACCCAGAGAGCAAGCCAGCAAGCAGCATTTCTCCATCCATACAAGTTCCTGCCCTGACTTGCCTCTACGGAGTGCTGGAAATACAAGCCAAATAAACCCTCCCCGCTCTCCTAAGCTGCTTCTGGTCAAAGTGTTTTTATCACAGCGACAGAAAAGAAACTTAGAACAAGTATGTAAGTGTTAATCTTAGAAACCTGAACTGTTAGCAGGCCCTACGTCCCACCTGAGCACACCCACTCCCATCTTATCTCAGAAACTAAGCAGGGAATGCCTCCCCAGGTAAGAGGCAAGCACTCTAGGAATAGCAAGGGGTGAGGCCGAAGGGCAGCAGAATGATTCCCGACTATACTGAACTTCAGCAGGGCTTTGGAGAATAGTTAGAAAGAGTCAAAAAAGAACATCAACAGATTTGTGGATTTAAATGCAACAATCTAACTTTATAAAGAGAACATCCAACCACACAATTAAAGAAAACATACGAAGAATATGAAAGATTCACTGAAACGGGTTATGAAATGAGCCATAAATGAGTCTACTACAAGTCATCAGGGCTCAAGAAAAAAAATGCGGCATTTCCTAAATTCATTTGACCACAAATCTCAGAACACAGTAAGAAAATCTATTTTCTCGTTTCTTAACATTCCTTCCTATTTTTCCTTCAAGCTATAACAAAATACAGGAATCAATAAAAATTTCCTTTCCTTGATCATCAAACAGAATTAGTCAATCTTATGAAGTGCAAGCAAAAGCCCTAAAACAAAAATAAGTTTAACTGATTTAGGAAACAGCTCGGAGGTCAGAATGGCTGAGAACAGCAAACAGAAGAAAGAATGGAGGTCTGAGATCAGGGGTAAGCGGATGGTAAGGTCTGAGATCAGGGGTAAGCGGATGGTAAGGTCTGAGATCAGGGGTAAGAGGATGCTACGGTCTGAGATTGGGGTAAGCGGATGGTAGGGTCTGAGATCAGGGGTAAGCGGATGGTAGGGTCTGAGATCAGGGGTAAGCGGATGGTAGGGTCTGAGATCAGGGGTAAGCGGATGGTAGGGTCTGAGATCAGGGATAAGTGGACATCACAGGACTGAAGACCCTGCATCTTAGAATGGTAGGGTCTGAGATCAGGGGTAAGCAGACATCACAGGACTGAAGACCCTGCATCTTTGGCAAGAAGTTCTAATGTAATTTTAAGAAAATATTACTTGATTTATATTTTAATTTTTAAAGAGTTATTTTATATTACTGTATCTCCTACATGTATGAGTGTTTTGCCTCCAAGTATGTATGGGTACTACATGCACGCCTAGTACCCATGAAACAGATTTTCATTTTTGTCTGTTTTGAGTTTTTTGTTGTTTTGTTTGTTTGTTTGTTTGGGTTGGATTGCTTTTGGTTTTTCAGACAGGGTTTCTTCATGTAGCCCTGGTTACCTCAGAACTATATCTGTAGACCAGGTTGGCCTTGAACTCACAGAAATACCTCCACCCCCACCCCCAACCCCGAAGTACTAGGATTAAAGGTGTATACCACCAGGGCCTGGCATAAGTTATATTTTTTAAAAATCTCTCTGCACCTATGTGAAGAAGAAAATGGAAACTGAGCGACCACTAGGAAGCTCTGCCAGTGACGCAAGAAATAACTAAGACCAGAGAAGCTTAGACTAGAATTGTATACAAAGAAAAGTACCTACATGGTAAACCTACGTGAACTATTGATGATTAGTTTATGGTTTTATTTATTTATTTTAATTAAGTAAAATGATTTAATTAGCATTTTCCTAAATGTGTGTCTATGCACCACATTTGTAGAATGCCTGTGGAAGCCAAAAGAGGGCACTGGATCCCCTGAGACTGGAATCAGTTTTAAGCTGCCATATGAATGCTGGAAACTGAAACCAGGCCCTCTGGAAGAAAAGCCAGTGTTCTTAACTACTACCCATGATTCCTGCCCCTTGTTTTGTATTTTAATGGTACTTAGGATTGAATCTGAGGCCTCACACATGCTAGGAAAGCACTCTACAACAGAGCATTTTCTTTGCTTGGCACCAGAACATCTTTTGTCTCTTTACAGTATTGCCCTCCGTAAGCCTCTACCCGTAGGAAATGTTCTAAGGTCCAGTCACTGACACTCTTCTTCCCTAATCACATTCACTCTAATGGTGACTTTATCCTTATCCAGATATTCAATTTTACCATCAATAATTCCCAATTGTGCCAGGTGGTGGTAGCACACACCAGCCAGGCAGATCTCTGTAAGTTCCAGGTTGGTGTGGTCTAGAGAACTAGATCTAAGACAGCCAGGGCTACACAGAGAAACCCTTTCTTTAAAAAGAAAAAAAAAAAAAAATCCCAATTGTACAATTGTATACCTTCTTCTAAACTCAAACGCATACTACTGGACTGGACAGCAAATATCTCAAACACACCAAAATGGAGTTCCTAACCTTCTTTCTCCAAATTTGTGCCTCTTAAATTGGTCTTCTCTATTTAAGATGATAGCAACTCCATCATTGAAACTGCTCAATGATAAACCTGAGGAGACAGATATCCATGACCTCTCTTTTTCTCAAGAGCACTCCAAGTATGTAAGCCAATTCCAATTCTTCCTTCAAATTATATCCACATACCTGGGGCTGTGTGTAGTGGCACAACCTCCCCTTAGAAAAAAAGGAAAAGACATACAAAATGTAACTAGAGAGATGAAGATACAACGGTTGGTAGACTAGTTGCCTAGCAAGCCAAAAGCCCTGGGCAAGATCCCAAGTACCATAAAAATTGGAAACTGGAGGTTGTGGTGCAAGCCTGTAATCCTAGCATGGGAAAGAAGACAGTACTCCAAGGTCATCTTCCACTACACAGTGAGTATGAGACCAGAATGAATTATATAAGACCCTGCTTAAAAAAACAAATAAAAAAAATAAAAATAAAATTTTGTTAGTGTCAGTCAGAAATCTATAACTCTAAATTGAAAATCTAGAACTCATCTTTAAAAAAATCAATTAGAGGTTTAGCTCAGCTGATAAAGATGGCTTGCCTATAAATCATACCCCAGCACCACATAAACAAGTGTGGTGGTCCATGCCTGTAATCCCTGTCCCAAGGGACATGGGAGAGTCAGACGTTCAAAGTCACCCTCAGCTACACTGTCAGTTGAAGACTCTATCTCAAAAGAGGGAAAGCTGGGATTGGGACGGTCAGAAAGATGGCTCAGCTGGTAAAGGTGCTTGCTGCCCAACCCAACCACCACAGTCCAATCCCCAGAATTCACAGAGTATCGAACTCTTCTTTTTTTTAACTTTTTTTTTCTTTTAAAGATTTATCTATTATGTGTAAGTACACTGTAGCTGTCTTCAGACACCCCAGAAAAGGGCATCAGATCCCATTACAGATGGTTGTGAGCCACCATGTGGTTCTGGGATTTGAACTCAGGACCTTCGGAAGAGCAGTCAGTGCTCTTAACTGCCGAGCCATCTCTCCAGCCCGAGAATCGAACTCTTACTTCAAGTTGTCATTTGATCCCAACTCATTCTGTGGCGCTAAAAATATTTTTTAATTTTGAATAATATTCAGCAAGTATGATATGCTTTTATATCCTCTCCCATCTTTGATATTTTGTAATTCAAGATATTTACTTTAAAGTTATAAAGATACTTTATAATCCTAGCACTTGGGAGGCAGAGACAGGCGGATTTCTGAGTTCGAGGCCAGCCTGGCCTACAGAGAGTGAGTTCCAGGACAGCCAGGAATACACAGAGAAACCCTGTCTCGAAAAACCAAAAAAAAAAAGAGATACTTTAAAGAAAACCTACAATTATAAAGATGCTTAATTGTTCCAAATAGTTCAAACTTCTAAGCTCAGGTTCTTCTAAGAAAACTGACTCATAAAATGATGTCTCCTCCAAGTCTTCAGCTACAAAATGGCAGGACAGGTGTGATAAAGACCTGTCTTAACTGTCCTACGCTTAATGAGAATATTGTTAAATTCTTTAACATTTAAGAATGTTTTATAAGCCATAAATGATACACAAGTATGAGTTAGGTGCCCACAACATACTGTGGGAATATCTGAAATAGAACAAAACTTGCTCAGTTTCAAGGGCAGCAGAGCTCAACACAACATTCAGTGCTAACCTTAAGCTTTAGAGTCAAACCGGCTCCTCCACTTACTTATTACACCTTGAACAACTCACTCACTTTCTGAGTCACATCTATAAATGGAAATAATTGCAACTTGGCACAATAACTTTGTAGATTAGAGATTATAGGCATATACATGTAGTGTACCTGTGGGAAAAAAATCTAAGGAAGGATTTTTTTAAAGATTATTTCATTATTTTTTTCATTATTTTTAATTTTCCTGTGAAGACCAATAGTCAAATCCCCTGGATCTAGAGTTACACATGGTTGTGGGCCACTCAATATGGGAACTAACTCTGTCCTCAAAAGAAGTATATGATGCCAGGCAGAGGTGGCAGCACACACCTTTAGTCCTAGCAAGCAGGGCTACACAGAAAAACCCTGTAGGGGAGAGAAGATTCAACAGTATGTGCTCTTAACTGGTGAACCATCTCTCTAGCCCCATGAAGATTTCTTCCCTTTTTTTGTTTTTTGTTTTTTGCTTTTTGTTTTGTTTTGTTTTTTTGAGACAGAGTTTCTCTGTGTAGTCCTGGCTGTCCTGGAACTCACTCTGTAGACCAGGCTGGCCTCGAACTCAGAAATCCGCCTGCCTCTGCCTCCCAAGTGCTGGGATTAAAGGCATGCGCCACCACCGCCTAGCTGAAGACTTCTTTTTAAAGATTTACTTTTTTTATTTTACATGTGCAAGTGCACTGGGTGTGTGCCTGATGTCTGCAAAGGCCAAAAGAGGATATTAGATCCCCTAGGACTAGAGTTACAAATGATTATAAGCCATGAAGTAGATGCCAGGAACCAAACCAAGGTCCTTTAGAAGAGCAATGATTATTCTTAACCACTGAGCCACCTGTCTAGCCCCAAAGGCATTTATTACTTTTATTTTTATTTATGTGTACAGATGTTTTGCTTACATGCATCTCTATATGCATGCCTAGTGCCACAGAGGCCAGAAGACAATGGGTCCCTAGGAACTGAAGTTACAAATGGTTATAAGCCACCATGTACGTGCTGTGAATCAAATCCAGGTACCCTGGGAAACCAAAAAATGTTCTTGACCATCAATCCCTCTCTCTGACCCTCAAGGACATTTTTATTTTTACTTTGTTGTAATTTACAAATATATCTATGGTGAAATCTTAAGGAGGCTTTTTCAATTGAGGTTCTCATCTCTCCAATGATTCTAGCCTGTGTCAAGTTGACATTAAACTAGCCAGCATTGTTGACAATCATCTAGAAAAACAAACTTATGTAATACTGACAGGAGTACAAATTTGCTTCAGAAGTATCTACTAAATGTAGTTTTGAATTTTTCAAAGACCTACTTTTAATGATGGTTTTTAAATGCTTTAACCTCCCTTCTAGCCCACCACCCACCAGAGGTAGTGAAAAAGAACAGTTATTAGG
>NW_022196912.1:20274099-20279414 GCF_008632895.1 Mastomys coucha | reverse complement strand
GGGGAAGTGGACCTGTTTAGAAATAAAGAGCAAATCCCATCTGCGCTGTCAGGAAATCAACAGTTCAGTTTACAGGTAAGCAGCAGCAACTCAATCCACTTGCAAACACTTCCACGAATACACCAGCAGTCCAGTTCAGTGGTGCTGGAATAGCAAATCAGCAGTGGTGGCATAACCTAGCAGAGACAGCTAGGCCTCAGCAGAAGTCAGCAAGAGGGACCAGGACCACCAGGGATACCAGAAGTTCTAGGCTGTGCCTCTCTCAGTGAAGTAGAGATCAGCGAAGACACAAGACCAGGAACAAGACCAAGAAGCGTTGTAAAGGTAGCTATGCAAGCAAGCCAAGCCAAGCCCCTGTCATTGTCTGTTGGGTCCTATTTATACTCCCTTCAAACATTTATACTCCCTCCATGGTGTTGGTTTGGTACTATCTGGACTCCACCCCTACAGTTACCTGGCAACAGCCAGGTAGGCCTAGCCCACTATAAAAGGGGCTGCTCGTCCCCTCTTTTCTCGCTTATTCTCTTACTCCTGCTTCTCTCCCTAGCCCCTTGCCCCCTTGCTCCCCTTCTCTTCCCATTCCCTTCCCCCCTCTCTGCACGTAGTCATGGCAGGCCTCTACTTCTCTATTCTCTCCTCTCTGCCGTTCTCTCTACCTCCATTATTCTCTTAACTCCCCTCCCCATGCCCTGAATAAACTCTATACTATACTATACTATACTATACTATACTATACTATACTATACTATCGTGTAGCTGGTCTCTCAGGGGGAAAGGATGCCTTGGCATGGGCCCACTGGGGCACTCCCTTCCCCCACACCTCCACAGAACATATTCTTATATTTCTCTTTTTATAATCACAACATTGGTGAGTGACAACACATGGGTCTTGCTTCACCACATCTTGCCTCAGCACATGACTGTCTTAGCAAAACTCCACAGTGATGTCTCAGCTGACATCACTCTCCCAACCAGCCTGAGTCCGCAGAAGTGGCAAAAAGCCACAGCAAGAGGTTTTTTGGTTCACTTCTCTATGGAATCTCGACAAATGGAGCTCTACAAAGCATGTAAGGCAAATCAATACATGTGTGTTGTCAGCAAAGAATCCTTTATCACATGTCCTTCCACCTGCCTACTTCAGCAGAACATCCATCCCTTCATCTGTGTCTGCTTCAGGAAAACACTCGACTGTTTGCCCCAGCAAAACACTATCCAACACAACTGATTTTCCAAAGAAACCAGAAGTTTCCACTTCAACTAAAACTTAATATACATATACCATAGCCTAATAATTCTTCTCTCAATTATATAACCAGGAAAAGTCACAAATACACCCACCTAAAACAAATATCCTAGTATAAAAGTATCCACAAAAGAAAAACTATTAAAAATGAAATGTCCATCAGTAATAAAAATGGATAAAACAAGGAATATCCACTTAATACAGTAATGAGAGTGAATTTACCTCACAAATGTGAAGTTAAGCTAAAGAATTCCAATGAAGTACATCAGTGTTGGAGCATTCGTGAAGAATGCCCTTTGTCCTTCTGGCATTACCCTGACTTAAGTCTAGTCTTCAGCCTGTGGTGATGGCTTTCAGATGATCCAAGCCCTACCAGGCCTCCAAGTAGGCCCCAAGTTTGGTCCCAGAGTCTTTATCCCCACCCTCAGAGGCAGAGCTGTCTCCTAAGTTAGAAGCAGGGTCAGGGCCTGAGACAGAAGTGCTGAGGTTGAGTACAAGACTGTCTACTTGTGACTCACTGACCACTTAAGAGCCTCCTTGTCCTCTCTTCCCTGGGCTTGTGACCTCACCCTTGTGGCATCCCTACTGCCTTCCTAGGAAGGCCTTCTCTCCTTTACTTAGAACACCAACTGCCACTGTCACTAAGTTGCTTCTGCCATGCCCAGGGCACAATGAGGACAAGGACCCACTAGCTAAAGCAGTGTCCAAAGCTGGGTTTGAAGTCCAAAAAGGCTGGTAGTCATGTCCCAAAGTGAGGTATGGTGTTCAGAGAAGTGCTGTGAGCCAAGAGACTTAAAGCCTTCTCTGCAAGCCTAGAATGGACTAGAAGGCCTGGTGAGGCTTTTCCCATGTCTGCTAGAGCTTCACTACCATAGTGTGTGCCCATCACCCCTGCCCTGGCCAGCAAGGTGAATGGTGCCCCTGAATAGAACAGGTAAGGTGAGCCCCATTTGTTTCCAGCCTAGGGAGTCCTTGTGCTAGTTAGTGATAAAACTCCTTAGACCTAAAGTATGAAAACCCATCCAAGCAGCTGGGGCCACCATGGAGTAGATGGATCTATTTCAGACCGTTGGACTGGAACCTGTGCGGCCTGCCTCACCCCTGGTCCACAGGACTCTTTGTAAGGGACTCCTTGGCAGGAAATAAAGTTTCAAGTCAAAAGGAAGGAAGGAAGGAAGGAAGGAAGGAAGGAAGGAAGGAAGGAAGGAAGAAAGGAAGGAAAGAAGGAAAGAAGGAAGGAACAAACGAATGAACTAGGAACAGGCTGGGCAGTGGTGGCACACGCCTTTAGTCCCAGCACTTGGGAAGCCAGAGGCAGGCAGATTTCTGAGTTCACCGCCAGCCTGGTCTACAGAGTGAGTTCCTGTACTGGTGCAGGTTAGAGGAGTGTGCCTGTTTTGAGAAAGCTCATCTAGCTAGTCTACTTTTCTTCACATGTCACATACAGTGTGCCCAGGGGTGAAGTGTGGGGTTGAGACACTGTCTCACTACATCGCTCTGATTGTTCTGAAACTCTCTATGTAGATCAGGATGGCCTTGAACACAAACATTCACTTCACCTGCCTCTGCCTTCCAGAATGCTGGGATTAAAGGTATGTAATACCAAACCCAGCCATCATTTTTTTACACTTAACATTAAATAGGTCTACTACTGGTATTAAGAATTCAAACTCTTTCCTACCACCTATATTATGCTCAAACACCTGACTACAGTCCTATGTCATATTCACTGTTCTTTAGAATTTAAACATCAATGTCTCTGTGCATGTGTATCTCTATTGCCGATACAACACTCACTACTTGCTGCTAATTCACCCACTGTGCTGGTTATTTTTCTCATTACTGTGACAAAATACCAGACAAGAAGTAACGTAGAGGAAGAGGGTTTGTTTTAGCTCACATTTGCAGGGCATATTCTATCAGAAGGAGGAGAACTGGTGGCAGGAGTTTGAAGCAGCTGGCCGCATTACATCCCTAGTCAGAAATAGAGGACAGACATGAGCACCAGCCCCCTCTCTCCTTTCCATGCTAACACGCCCTTGCCCAAGCAAGGTGCAGGCCCAGCTCTGGGTGGGGCTTCCCACTTCAAGGCACTCAACCTAGATAATCCTTCTCAAACACGCCCAGACTAGAGATCCTGCCAAATTGATAATAAATAGTAAATATCACGTCCATTATATACCAAACACTTTTAACATTCCTTTATATAAAGGGTTGCTGAGAATCTATGTAAAACACTGTGCTTCAAACCACTGACATAGCTCAGCAGGTAAAGGCACTTTACCAAATGTGTCAACTTGAGTTTTGGTTCCCAGGACACACATGGTAGAAAGAAAGAATGACCTCCCAGAAGTTGTCCCCTGCCTTACCACATCCTTCATAGCATGCCTGCCTACAAACCTGTACACAAACTAAATAAAGTATAATAATTTTTTAAATATTTTTTAATTTTTGGTATCAAAACCAAAACAATGTCCCAGCTTCAATGAGTCAATAACCTTATATATAAATAGTAAAGGCAGAAAGACACACTCCCGGTGTTACAGAGACGTCAAGGTACAAAATAGTCTCCTGGAGGTATAAACATCCCCTAGAGATGGCAGAAACTTTCCTGTTAAGGGCATTTCACAGAGGGAGCAGTCTGAGCAAAAGGCACAGAGTAAGAAACAGCATGCTATAGTTCAAGAAGCAATGAACAGCTGCTAAATATTCCTTGAGGCTAGTAACACCAAAATGGGAACAGAGAGGGGCCAGCTGCTGTCAAGACAGGAGAAGACAGACAGAACAATCAAAGGACTCAACCTTATCCAAAAGGCAAGGATCAGTGAGAGAGTGATCCAAGGAAATGATTCTTTCAAAAGATTATTGAGGAAGCAGTGCAGAGAGTGGAATTAAAGGGATAAAGCTAGAAAAAGTCTGCTTAGTACACAACATTAATTGTCCTGACAGAAAACAAAAGAGACTAAAAACAATAAAACGGAAGTTGTACCAATATGGGTGTGGTGGCACATGCCTTTAATTTTCAGTACTCAGAAGGCTGAGGCAGGAAGAGCTCTCTGAGTTTCCAGGTTAGCCTGGTCTACATAGCAAGTTCCAAGACAGATAAGACTACACAGAGACCCTGTCTCAAATAAAATTTTTTTAAAAATTTTTTAAAACTTATTTTAAATAAGCCAGGCAGTGGTGGCTCACGCCTTTAATCCCAGCACTTGGGAAGCAGAGGCAGGCGGACTTCTGAGTTCAAGGCCAGCCTGGTCTACGGAGTGAGTTCCAGGACAGTGAAACCCTGTCTCCAAAAACCAAAACAAAAAACAAAAAAACAAACAAAAAAAACTTGTTTTAATTAAAAAAAAAAAAAAAAAAGCTATTCCTAATCTGGAGAAAAACTACAAATTACTGTTGCTGCCTTTAACCCCAACACTGATGGGGGAATTTCTATGAGTTCCAGGCCAACCAAGGTTACAGAGCAAGACCTTGTATTAAAAAAAAAAAAAAAAAAACTGTTTACACACACACAACATACTGGTCATACTAATCACTAAGCTCCCTGGTTAGCAGATTCCTTTCATACAAAGGGCCAAAGAGTAAGTACTTCAGGCTTATGTTCCACATATAATTTTAATTTTACTCTTTGTTTTTTGAGACAGTTTCTCTGTGTCTGGTCTACATAGTGAGTTCCAGGACAGCTAAGACTACACAGAGACCCAGGCTTTCCAGGAACTCAGTATTAGACCAGCTGACCTAGAATTGACAAACCTGCCTCTGTCACACCTGGCTTTTTTCTTTTTGATTTTTAAACAACCACTTAAAAATTAAAATACCCTCTGGGCAGTGGTAGCACATGCCTTTAATTCCAGCACTTGGGAGGCAGAGGCAGGTGGATTTCTGAGTTCGAGGCCAGTCTGGTCTACAGAGTGAGTTCCAGGACAGCCAGGGCTACTCAGAGAAACCCTGTCTCAAGAAAAACAAAAAAAAAAATTAAAACATCCAGTTCCAGGGTGGGACCCAATCCCTCTAGCTTCAGAGGGTGCCTGCACTCATGTGCACACAACACCTCTCTCCCTCCCCCCCC
>NW_022196912.1:20269135-20274065 GCF_008632895.1 Mastomys coucha | reverse complement strand
ACACACACACACACACACACACACACACACACACACACACACCAATCCCTCTAGCTTCAGAGGGTGCCTGCACTTACGTGCACACAGCACCACCCCACACTCACAGAGATAACTAAAATAATCATAAATCTTTTTTAAGACAAAATTTAGTTAATGAATTTTTCTTTCTTAATGTTTATAGGGTGTGCGTGAGATCTGAGCCATAGCCTGCTCATCTTTGTTACACACTGGTAAGGAAATGGAGATTAACCTTCCTATGAGATTAGTTTTCCTAAAACGTTACTTGCATCCTATAATACCCAAGTCTAAAACCTCCATCAGTGTACCTTGCCGAGTAAGTCCAATCCCTATAGTCCAATGCTGAATCCATAGGCATTTCCAGCTCAATCTACAATCCTGGCTATACTCATAAGAACTGACCACTCTTACTAAGTTGAATTACTTACACTTTTCGTGCCTCTCTTTATGTGCTGTCTCCCAATCCAATGTTCTTTCCTCCTGTTCCAAACTTGACTAAATATCCTTCCTTCAGAGCACAACTGAAATCCTACTTCTACCAGAACATGTAAATGCACTATCTCAACCTAACAGATATTTAATTGCTTCTCTGAAGTTACAATTTACTTCAAATAAACTCTAAATTCCTTGAGGGAACGAAGTTTATACCATCCTCAGCCAATGGATCTAAGGACATATAACAAGGGGAAAATAAGAAAAAGGCATGTGTATGAGTGCATGTAATATAAATGTACAATTTTTTCTTACTGAAATAGCTAGTTAACTGAAGTCAATGTGGCTTTACCCTTATTTCTTTCAATAACTGAATACTTTCTATGTGTGCAACCTAAACAAGGGAAAAGACACAAAATGATAATCAACAGACACATCTTTCCTATTCCTCAGTTTTTTACTGACTAGTGTCTAAAGAAACAACAGCAAACACAAATAAGAAGTCCCACTAGTAGGCCATTATTTCAACATAGATACACTATCACAGCCCAAAGACACAGTTACCTGACCAACTTTACATTATACACCTCTAAGTTTGCTTCATTCTTCTAAAACTAAACTGCTTTAAGTTTACCCTAATTTCCTCAATATCAGTCAAATAAAGACTGGCCAGGATGTGGTGGCACATGCCTTTGATCCCAGCACTGGGAGGTAGAGCCAGGTGGATAACTAAGCTCAAGGAGTTCCTGTACAGCCAGGGCAACACAGAGAAACTGGGGGGGTGGGGGGGGGCACTCACACACCCCAAAAGTCAAACACCTGAATTCCAGTAAGGCATTATTTAATTCACCGGGATTTTAGGGAAGCATATAATTACCTACATCAACACTTTTAAGGAGATAGTCTATGCTTAGTGAGCAATAACTATCTACAATCAGGATTTTTTGACCAGACTACATGAGGCTACATCTTGTATGTAAACTCTAAGGAATTCTAAGACCAAAAGTGTGAACTGTACCCATTTTTACTACCTATATATATATATGTTTAACAATCTAAAACTTCTCTAGAACATTTGCCCACATTCCAACAAAAGCGTAAAACATCTTTAACAAATGCATAGGAACAGAATAAATAAATGCCAAAAGACAGCCATGAATATGAAAAGTGTGACTAATTCTCCAAAACATACGGGGGGGGGGCTTCTATTTAACAATAAGTAATATTAATAGTGCATTGATTATAAAGGGCAAACGCAGGAGCCAGAGACCTGGTTTATTCAATTCCTATATTACCACAGGCCTAGTCTGGGGTGCAGCACTAAATTTCTCTGTTTCCCCATATTACTGGTGCAAGAACAGCTTAACTGACATTTTCAGGTTGTGAAAACTGACTGAAAGTCTATGAAGCACTTCAGGACCATAAAATGTCATACTTATCTAATGCAAAATCTATGGCTACCTGTTAACAGTAACTCCAAACCCAACCATGTAAATTTTTTGTGTCTTAGCAGGGCAAATCCACTGTGGACCAGCAAGGTGCATGCACTTCAGGAGCTAATAGAACAATCTCAGAAATAAACCTGCCTTCCAGATTT
The DNA here is from genome assembly GCF_008632895.1 of Mastomys coucha. Lineage (NCBI taxonomy): Eukaryota > Metazoa > Chordata > Mammalia > Rodentia > Muridae > Mastomys > Mastomys coucha. The sequence goes on along the minus strand of NW_022196912.1, from coordinate 20,272,018 downwards.
TCCGTTTTCCCAAAAGAACCGTGTCACTCTCCAAGCCAAGTACTTGCAAACGAAAACATGAAGGTTAGGACCGGCTGCTGAGAAGCCCAGAAGGCCTAGAGACCAACAGGAATCACGGAGGAACTTTTCTTTGTTACCAAAGCAGAAATGTGACCCCTGAAAATAATCTCAGAAAACAATCCTTGTGAAGAGAGTTGTGCTGGAGGGAAATGGCCCTACCCTTTCTTACCGAAAGCACTGCACATGGTTTTGAAGAGAGTGCAGACAAAATCCTCTCAAAACGTAAGCTAAACTAGGCAGGTTGTCCAGCACCGGCTCGGTGCTGAGCACTGGGTACTTAGGTTTGCTCAGGAAAAGTGCTGATGCCATCTCCAGCTGCCCCTGAATGACAGTAACAATGCAAACACTGACAAAAGAGCTAGGAGGCCACCCAGAGCCCCTGCCTGGCAGCAGCTCTGCCCGAGCCTCCACGTACAAAGCGACAAATCCCCGAGAGGCCCTGGTCTGACAGATCTTCCAAGGCACACCAGGAGTAGCAACATGAGGGAGAGGGAGAAAAGTACTGCCTGTCACTCCTTCCAGAGGCGCGGGATGCCCCAAGGGTGGAGGCAAAAGCTGCGGTCCCCTCGGCCGGTCTCTGGCACGAGGACCGCGCCAACTCGTCCTTCCCCACCGCAGAGGCCGTCCGCGGAGCCGCGCAGCCCGTGCTCGCCCGGGCCGGGTCCGGCCGGCCGGCAACTCCTCGCCCAACTCCGCGGGCGCCAGGCCGCCGGCCCGAGCGCCGGGTGGGGGAGGCGGCGCGGCCCGGCCCGCTCCCTCGGCACGCGGTCCGCGCCCGCCGCCCTCCGCCCGAGTCCCCGCCCGCCCGGCCCCGGCTGCCCGGCTCCACCACCCCGGCGGCCTTGCGCCCTACCTGAGGCGGTGTACCAGCTCCCGGCGTGGCTGGCTTCCCGGCAGACCACTCGGTTGGACATCTTGGTGCCTGTGCCGCCTATGGTGCACGAGGATGAATGAGGAGGCGGCGGCGGCGGCGGCGGCGGCTCCGCGAGGGGACGAGACGCCGCGGGCCCAGCCCAGGAGGAGGCGGCCGCGGGGAGGGGACCGGGCCGGCCCAGGAGGAGGAGGAGGAGGAAGAGGAGGAGATGGCAGCCCGGGCGGAGGGCGGCAACGATCGCCACAAACTCCGCCGGCCGCCGTCAGATGGGGCCCACGGCGGCTTCGCCCTAGCCGCGCGGCCGCGGAGTCGCCGCCGCTGCCCCGACCGGGCTGCTTCCGAGAGCCGCCCCGGGCCCCGCCGCGCGCGGCCTGCCGAGCCTCCCGCTGACCCCACCCCCGTGACTCCGCGCCCTCCCCCCACCCGCCCCGCCCCCACCGCCAGGCCTCCCTCCTGCCGCGCGCCCGCCGGCCCCGCCCCGCCCCGCGCCTCCGCCCGCCGTGCCCCGCGCTCAACGGCGGAAGCGGGACGGGCCCCGCGCCATGCGGGGTCGGGAGGCCGCGGGCCAGGCGGCGGCGGCGGTCGGTGCCACCCCCACAGCCCGGGGCCGGGGCCTGAACCCGGGGAAGGCAGAGCCTCGGAAGCCCACGCGTCCTTACTCGCCGTTCTACCGGGTCCGGCCCACTGAGCATGCCCAGCGCCGCGGCCGGGCCCGCCGCGGAGGCTCAGCGTGCACGCTCCTCTCTCCGGGGTTTAGCTGCAGCAGAGGCTGGGGGCAGGGCGCGGGGCGCAGGACGCAGCCGCGAGGCGGGGTGAGCCCCTTCCCCCAGCCGCCTGGCTGGTCCCGGTGCGCCGCTGGCTCAGCACGCACACGCGGTCCCTGCCCGCCAAGTCCCGCCCGGGTTCCCTCTTCCCCGGCGTCTTACGGGTTCCCACCCTCGGGGTATCGCCCAGGAATGCAAGTTCCACTGGCAGAAACTACGCGCGGCGAGGCGTACTGGGGTGGGAGGATGTGGGGAGACGACCCTGTAAAAAAAAAAAAAAAATGTAACCTTTGCTTTCCAGGCTCGCCCTTACGACCTAACGTCTCTGACACAGTTATATTTACTAATTGTATTTTAGGTATAAGTGCATTGTGGCAAAGACTGTCTCAGTTACTTCCTACTGTATTAAATGGGGGTGATGTTCGGGAGGGAGAGGGTACCTAGGATTATGAGTTAATGCGTAAGAGGAGCCAGACAGGGTAAGGAATACTACCAATGTCACCCTTCAGTTATAAAATCCCAAGATTCCAGTGTCGGCAGCAAAAGAATTCCTTTACAAGTTGGGTAGAATCACAAAGGAAGTGGTTTGGCTTTGAAGTGCTGGATTCCAAAACCAGGAAGAGTCACAGTTCCCCATCTCCCAAAATGTATTTGGGACTGAAATCATACACTGGGTATATCTTGGTTTCACATTAAACTAGATCCTAGAGAAATCCAAAGTAGATGTCTTAGCTGCCTAGCCAAGCTCGGTGTTCCTTAAAGTATACTTTTTGTTTGGTTGGGGGTTTTGCCAAGTTCTCAAGTGTTATGAAAAAAGCTCCCCAGTTAATTTCAATGGCAAGAAAAAGGTAAATTGCTTCTTTCTCCCAAGAGTTTGTGTTACTTACCAAACTTAGCAAAGGCCATAAAGGCGAAGAAAATACAACTTCTTGGACGGGAGAAATGGCTCAGTGGTTAAAAAATATGCACTGCTCTTACAAAGGACATAAATTGAGTCAGCATCACCTTGAGTAACTCCCAAGCAAGTCCAGTTCCAGGGGATCTAACACCCTCTTCTGGCCTCCACAGGCACCTGTGATTCTCTGCACATACTCCCCACACATACAAATTATAATTAAATATTTGTTTTTTAAGATTTCTAGAATGCTTCGGTTTGGTTTGTTTTTTGTTTTTTGGTTTTTTTTT
>NW_022196912.1:20262354-20269125 GCF_008632895.1 Mastomys coucha | reverse complement strand
TTTTTGCTCTAAGACAAACTTTCACTATGTAACTGACTGGCCTGGATGGAACACCCAATGTAAACCTGGCTGTCCTCAAAGAGATCCACCTGCCTCTGGAGTGCTAGGACTGAAGGCATGTACCACCACAGCAGCTCTTTTGACACAGGCTCTCCCTATGTAGCCATCACTGGCCTAGGAATGAGTATGCAGACCAAGCTGGCCTTGAACGTGGTGCTGGGAACCCACTTGCCTCTACTTCCCTAGCACTAAGAGTGCAAACACACCCAGCTCCAGCTTCTTGAAAGCAACCAAATCTCTTCACAACCACCTCCCCTAACAACTAGCTTCTACTCCAGTTTATTAGCAATTCTATATACATCTCATTATTGACAATCTGTTATGTATACTATTGATTTGTGTTTGACATTCCATAAATGTTATTCACAGTAGGGGCAAGGAAAAAATTAAGTCCTTATGATGCACAGAATAGAAAAAACAAGGAAGTCCCAGAACCTAACATTAGTGCATATAGTTTCCAAAACAGAATATCCAATCTTTGTTGTTGTAACCTCGACACAACAGCAGCACCCATCATTACGACTTATATTTGACTTGTTTTAAGATGGCTTCTGTATAGGCCTGGATGCTACGGACTGAGATCCACCTGCGTCTGCCTTCCAAGTGTTGGATTAAAGGCATTCATTACCACACATCTACTTCTCCACTTAAGACAAGGTCTCTAACTCCAACTAGAGCTTACTGCTTACACTAGATTGTCCAGGTGAACCCTTAGGATCCTCCATGGCTAGCTGGCACTAGGATTATGGGAGACGCTGCCATGCTTCCTCAAGCATTTTCCGGGGATACTGGAGTCTCAGTACAGGCCTTCTTCCTTCCACAGCAAGCAGTGTACAGCCTGGGCCATCTCCCCCACCCATCAGGCTTACTAGTCATCACACACGTGTGTGTTGCAGTCACCACGTGGGTGGGATGTGGGTGCCTGCAGAGTCCAGATCCCATGTGAGTGCTGGGAATCAAACCCTGGTCCTCTGTAAGATCAGCCAATGCTCTTAACTGCTGAGCCATCTCTCCAGGCCCTGGACCTGCAGGTATACATGTATCTGGAGATAAACTATTGTATCACACAAGTATCAAACATAAGTAACAATTTCCTACACTAAAAATTGGTTTTGAGCAGGGCCTGGTGGCATGCATCTTTAATCCCAGCTTGTCAAGGTGGCAGAGGCAGAAGGATCTTTTAGTTCAAGACTAGCCTGATCTATAGGACAGCCAGGGCTATGTAAAGACCATGTGTCCCCACCCTACCCCCCAAAAAAGTGATATAGCTCTTGTTGTCCTTGAACTCAAAAGACCCACCTATCTATGCCTCCTAATGCTGGGATTAAAAGCATGACCATCACCCCTGGCATTAAGGGAAATTACAAAATATGTCTTATTAACATAACCTTTGCAAGGGCTTTTAACTTAAAAGACAAGATTAGTATGCTTCCGGCACAGGGTTCTCAACTTTAGTGCGACTTTTAGTTTGAACTGGATGACTAAGAGGTGGCAATAAGCACATGGACTACTTAATGACCCCAGCAGACATGCTGATAGCAGCAGAATCCTCACTACTGCCCATACATCAGCAAGGGGAGACTTGACACCCTCTACACAATAGCTAACTGTCCAAGTGAAAGTGCTCTCTAGTTCTCATCACGACCTTCTCAGAGCCGGTAAGCTATCTCAGCTTCTTCATAGGGAACAATAGGAATACACTCAAAAACTACTTCTTGCTTCCTTCTAATTTTATGTGTATGATAGACTGAATGTACATGCTGTGTGCGCCTAGTCAGAAGAGGGGTCCTAGGCCCTGGAACTGGAGTCACAGTGGTGAGCCACTATGTGGGGTGCTGAAAATCCAATCCGGGTCCTCTGAAAGCCACAAATCCTCTAGGATGTCACCTCTTCAGCCCCCCCTCCCCACTCCCCCGCAGAGATGTCACAATCCTAAGCAGCCAGCATACTTGTTGCTCAGCTCTCAGAATGTTGGGAGAGCTGGGTTGAATTCCCATGGAAGCCCTTCCAGCAGTGTTGTCCTCAGCAAGGCTTTTAACCTCCCCAGTCTGTCTTCTTGTCTGTGAAATGGGAAAAGGACTGCTCTGCAGAGTACGCTCAATTCAAGAGACCATTTAAGTGAAATACCAAACATGGTGGCTATTATGTCATTATTGCAGAGTTACCACATTCAAAAATACAAGCAATTCATGGAAACAAAAATACCTGTCACACACAACAACTATAAAATAAAGGTGTTTTAACAGTTTATTCTGAAGGTCTTTTTAAAAACAAAGTAAAAGACAATCTGAGAAAAAAATTGCACAGATGATACTCATTAAATAAGTATGGCGATTAAATCAGACAAGGATATGCTCTCTTCTGCAACTCCAGAAGGGAGTTCTGTGGTCCTGAAGGTTCTTAGACTTCCAGAGTGGGGCGGGGAATCACGGCATTAAAGCTGCCTCGTAATCATGTAAATCTACAGTAGCAACCAAATGTTTCTTCTCTTCCCAAGAAATCAATTTCGGTCTTCAAACTGTGCCTTGTTTTTTAAAAGATAAGATGCTAGAAACTCAATGGGATTAGGTGGTCTGCAAAGGAAGAGAAACAGGGGTTAAAGAGATGATCTGTATGTATGTTAATTCAAACATTTTTTTAAACATACCATTTTTTTAAATGCAGCTGTTTAATTTTCATTTCACAGTGAAAGGCTATTCATAATATGGTAAATGAGATAGGCAATCTAAGGAGGCAAAATTAAAATTTAAAGGGTCTTAAATTGTTTTGTAGCTTAAAACCAGTTATAAGTGCAAGGCTCTTGATTAATCTTTATTCATTATAATCGCATGTTATCATGGGAGAGACGATGTCTCACGCATGTGGAAGTCAGAGGACAACTCTGGAGTTGGTTCTCTCCTAGCCCCTTCACACGGGTTCTAAGGATCGCTGCTCAGCAAGTGCCTTTACCCACTGAGCCCAAAACACAGCTGAGGAAGTGAGTCGCCATGGGAGACTTGCTGGATGCTAGCAGTGGTCAGCTTCTTGACTTTACTGCACATTGCACAGGTGTTTAGTTTCAGAATGGCCCAGTATGATAGTGCACACCTGGGACTTAAGGCTAACCAGTCTAAATAGCCAGTTCCAGGCCAGGCAGGGCTACACAGTGAGAACCTTTTTAAAAACATAAACAACCTCATCAAGCTCTATGCCTATAGTATGTAGTGTCCTCCAGCAAAAGAACAAGTACAGAAAGGACATGCCACTAGCAGCAACATTAGCACTCAGAGGACTCATGGCAACTGATTGAAGGCACTGACAATCATTTAGACAACTGTTAAAAAGTCATTTCAGTTTTTCTTCAAATCTTTTTTACACTTGTTTTGTGGGACACATGGCTTTCTGTGGAAGTCAGAGGACTTTTGAGAATTAGTTCTCTCGTTCTACCACGTCGGTCCCAAGGACCAAACAAGGGTCATCAGGCTCAGTGCCAGCCTCTTTACTCCTTAAGCAATCTTGCAAACCCATGTATTTTAAATTAATATTTAAGATTCTATAACAACCAATTCCCACCTGAGAAAACCACTAATAAATTTTAAAGGTATAACTTCATATTCATCACTTTTATGAAAGTTATTCTTGCTGAAACCAAAAATATTAGAATATTTTTGGGGAACTACTGCGTCAAAAGGCATACTAAAAACTGAGCATAGGGACATGTCTGTAATCCTAGTTCGGAACCAGACAGGTTTATGAATCAAGTTTAAGATCAACCAGTACAAAACAGCTACATCCTCCCTCCCACACCTTCCCACAGAGTGAACGGCAGTGCTTAATGGTGCATACCAGCAATCCCAGGACTTGGGAGACTGGAGCTACAAGAGCAACAGCAAGGTCAAAGCTGGGCACTGCATCTCAGGTGTGGGACAGTTGGCAGGAATTCAAGCTCATTTAATGTAGTAAATCTGAGGCCAGCCTGGGCTACACAAAGACACACTCAGAGAAAAGGAGGCAGGGACATAGATGAAAAGGAAAAAAGGCAAAAGACAGGCCAGACATTGAAGAATATCCCTGTAGTCCCATAACTTGGAAGCCAGAGGCAGAGAGATCTCTTGAGTTCTACATCAGTCTGGTCTACAAAGCAAATTCCAGGCTAGCCAAGGACATAAGATGAGATGAAGGCAGGTAAGTGAGCAAATGGAGAACTGATTTACCATTATAAAAAATTATACTGGGGCTGGCGAGATAGCTCAGCGGGTAAGAGCACTGACTGTTCTTCCACAGGTCCTGAGTTCGGATCCCAGCAACCACATGGTAGCTCACAACCACCCGTAATGAGATCTGATGCCCTCTTCTGGTGCGTCTGAGGGCAGGCAGCTACAGCGAATTACACCCCTACAGCAAGTGGGGCCGGCAGAGGTCCTGAGTCCAATTCCCAGCAGCCACACACATGATAGCTTACGGCCATCTGTACAGCTACAGTGTACTCATACACATAAAATAAATAAAATAAAATCTTTGAAAAAAAAAAATTATACTCCTGTGTGCTGGGCATGGGTGGCACACACCTTTTTGGGGGTAGGGGATTTACTAGCCGGTTGGATGGTAGCACTTGCCTTTAATTCTAGCACTCGGAAGACAGAAGTAGAGGATCAATGAGTTTGAGGTCAGCCTGGTCCACAGAGTGAGTGAGTTCCAGGATAGCCAAGGCTACACAGGAAAAAAACTAACTTATGTATTTTATATGACTGCTCTGAATGCATGGCATTCTGCTTACATGGCAGAAGAAGGCATCAGATCCTATTATAGATGCTCTAAGATGTCATGTGGTTGCTGGGCTGAGCTCAGGACCTCTGGAAGGGCAGCCAGTGCTCTTAACCACTGAGTCATCTCCCAAGTGCACCCACTCCTACTTTGGTTTTGCTACCCCCTCCGAGCACCCCCAAATCCCCAGACAGGATTTCTCTGCTAGCCTGGAACTCACTCTATAGACCAGGCTGGCCTTGAACTCAGACATCTGCCTCCCAAGTGACGGGATTAAAGGTGTGTGCCACTACCACCAGGTTTGGTTTTGCCTTTTTGTTTGTACAGGGTTTCTTTGTGTAGCCCTGGCTGTCCTGGTACTTGCTCAGTAGAACAGGCTGGCCTTGAACTCAGAGATCCACCTGCCTCAGGCTCCCTAGCTCCATCACTCAAATGCCTTTATTGCCAGTACTAGGAAAGAAGAGGCAAGCAGAGCTCTGTAAGTTCTAGGACAGCCAATGGTATATAAAGACTTTGACTCCAAATTAATTAATTGATTAATTAAACTTAAAAATATTTCCCTTTGTACTTTAAACAGCATTCACATCAAGTACAGTGAGTTCCAACCTCAGGCCTAACCCTTTTTCTTTTCTACTTCCTGAGGATAATAGCTACATACACTACTCTACCAGGAACTCACAATCCTCATGCCTCAGCCTCCCAACTGTTTACACCAATCCATCCTGCTAGAGTCATCGTCTGAGCTACTACATAGAACACTTCACAAAAATTGAGTCAGCCTGGTGACTTGTTTTGCTACAGCTCTTTGCTTATTATATTTACAAATATATTACTAGTTGAAATCATCCTGGGTTTTCTTTTAGCACTTAACAGAAGTACTTAGAATTATAATCAGGCATGTTGTATACACCTATAATCCTAGCACTTCAGAAGCAGAGATAGAAAAAGAGCAGAAGTTCAAAGTCATCTGCGCTACAATGAAACCAATTTAGGCCACATAACACCCTACCGAAATAAAATAATACTTGTGATTTAAAATTCAAACTAAATAGAATTTCTAACGTATCAGCCTTTTTGGAAAAATGAAAAAATATAAAAGATTTCCTTTTTGAAGTTGTGTTGGGGATTGAACCTGGGGCCTCAGGCATGCCCGGGCAGCAATCTACCACTAAGTTGTAACTCCAGCCCAACGGCCCAAACACATTTAGTCATTGAGAAGACAGTCATAAACACATCTTATTTTATAAAAGTAAGTAACCAAGCAAAAACAAAACACAGTATTTACTGTCTTCACTTAGGTTAGCACTGGCCATGAGTATTCTAAGCACACACTTTATTGAGCACAGTGTGTGTGTGTGTGTGTGTGTGTGTTTTGCCTGCGTGTACCCAGAGCCCAGAAGAGAGCTAGACTAGAGGTGTGTACTTCCACAACCAGGACAGATGACTTTTATGTAAACTAACACATCCAGGCCAGCAAGATGGCTTATGAGGTAAGACCCTTGCTGCCAAGCCTGACAACCTGAGTTCAGTTCCCATAACCTAACGGACAAAGGCATCTCCTGGAAACTGTCCTCTGACCTGCACACTCACACCCCGGCATAAATCCATGCATATGCACGTGCACACACAACCAAATATGATAAAGAGTTCAACTAGTACATCCATCCTACAGTAATAACTCACAAGAAGCAGCCCACCCTTTCATCAGTTTACCACAGAAGTTATCAATGTCCTAGATTTAAAACATAACACACGCCTAATAAAAGTTAACTAGTTTACAAATCAAATTGCTTATTATTATATTTGTTTACAGGAAAATAATTTAGGAGCTGGGTAGGATAGCCTGACTTAGGACACAGTACGCAAATGAGGAGCTAATAGACTTCTTTAGATATATAGCAAATTCAGGGCCAGCATAAGCTTCATATGACTCTTCTGATTAAAAAAAGAAAAATTACAAAAAAAAAA